>NC_142983.1:1205714-1507142 GCF_061535395.1 Colias eurytheme
CTGTACAGGTTAGCAGGAGACAATCATTGAGTATTGGTATTAAATACGTATCAACTGCTAACTATTGTCCTAGTGAAAATTAATCGTCGAATCAATTTAAAATTCGATCAAGTGCGTTCCGTTTCGGAACGCAACAGATAATAAAATATAGATAATAAAAGTGGCAACGCCACAATGTCATGGTGGTATACATTGAGCTAAGACATTGAGTATACAAGCACTATAAAGAGATAAGAGAAGCCCGAAAACCATATTCCTGAATGTTCAGTTAATACAGGAAAAGTTATAGTTGGTCAGTGGCGGCATGATATAGAATTTTAACAATTTCTATATCATATAATATCAAAATAATGTAGATAAATAAAGAAAATACAATGAGCCGCAAAGATTTTATGAAAAAAATTAAGCACAGATTTGGACGTGCCTTGGATGCAAATACGACTTGTGGCACGCACTTTGAAGAGACTCTACGTGACAATAGCCCAATTTTTTCAAAATATGTGGTACCAGAGTATCCATAAAATGTTGTGATTTTTTTCCTATAAAAAAGGCAAATTACCAAAGCACAGTGGCTAAAACGCTATATAAATACTTTTTTTTATGCGACTATTATAGACTATAGTATTATAATTGTCTTGATTATTGTAGTTAGATTTTTTTTAAAAAAGATTAAAAACGAGTTATTTTTTAAAAACTTACCCAATTATAAGAAGAAAATATAAGTTTAACATTTTTGTTGGCTTTTTTTAGATGATTCAATTATCGTTCTGTATTTATATAAACAAAAAGTATAATATCATTGTGTTAACTGTATTTTTAATATCTATTGCAAAAAATAGTTAATTTCCATAGAAATATATTAGTATCCCAAGTTAACTGATAAATACCTTTTTTAAAAAATATAAAGATTTGTTGTTGCAGATTTATTGAAATAACGATTTAAAAATAATAAGGAATAGTGTGTGTTGTTTCCGTGCAGTATTCAAATAGACCAATAGCAACACGGCATTATTGCCAAACTATCTCATGTCGTCACTTGAACCAATGACACTAAAAGAGTTGTTCCTTTATGCTCATGTTAGAAAAATGACACAAATGCGTTTATACTAAAATGGTGTTAGGACTGATGGAACAAAATGAATTAAGTCTTTATTCAAAAAGTATAACTACACATACGTCTTTGTGTTCGTGGGTACTTTTGACTCGAGACGAATAGTTCCTTTGCGATTGCCTAAAATGATGGATAAGGTAACTTATACCGTTAATCACACCCTACTTATACCGTTTGGGTCATTCGAAAAAATGGGTTAGGACGCAGCTAGAGATATGACCTTTTGATATGTTGTGTATTTTGACGAGCTGAATCCAATGGTGCAATAAAAACCAAAGGGAATAACTCGTCTTACTCCCTTATTCACTGGAGGCACAGATATTTACCCAGTATTTTAATATCTTTGACTTTGTATTTGTAATATTTTTAATTTAGTAATAATTTTATTTTTAATTTATTATGTGGCTGAAAATTATGTATTTGTAAATAAATAAAAAATGAAAATAATGTCTCTGGACAATATTCCAGAGGTGGCGCGAACACCCTGTGATGACGGGTGCCTTTAAAAAAAAAAAAAAGTGTAAACTTGAAACAAGCCTATACTTTACAAAATTAAAGAGTAATATCTAAGCTTATTTAGCGTGATTCAGTTACAGAAGAATATATTATCTATAACTACAAATATACACATTTTTCTTCTATTCTTCAATTGCGACACATGATTGTTGCTTCTTCAATCGTTTTAACATGTACTTTGTATATTTGTGTATATGAAATATCAATATAATAAGTACAAACTTATTATGCTGATATTTCGTACAAACGCACTGGTATAGAAACCAACTATCATGGTCTACCGTGATTTAAAAAAAATTAACAGTTTTCAGTATCATTTGCAGTCGAATATGTCGAACAAGTCAAAACTCTACATACAACTAGCGGTCCGCCCCGGCTTCGCCCGTGGTACCTACATGTTTAAACTATCCTATATCTCAAGTTGGATCGAACTGCACATGGTGTGCGAATTTTATTTTAATCGGTTAAGTGGTTTAGGAGTCCATTGAAGACAAACATTGTGACACGAGATTTATAATATAATATATTAAGATAATAAACTTAAAGATCCATGCAACATACGCCTACAAAAAAAATACTAATGTTTTTCAAAAATCGCCTATTTCCTAGCCTCAGCAGTCTTAATTTCGTCTCGTCTAGTCACCTACAGCTAATGTTTGTTACTGTATTGTGCACATCTTGCTGTAAGTGCTTGTGTTTAGTACGAACACATAATTAAGTTTTCATGTCGTAGTTTAGATTTCATTAAAGAGTAATGTGACTCTGTCTGATTGAGGAATGTTTGTAATGAAATTAGGGGTTATAAGTACAATTAGGAATGTATTGGAATCGAGTTTTTTTATGAATGTACCTTTTTTGTACGTAAGTTAATTTAATTTTCAAATTAAATGTTTAATTTTTTTCTACCAGTGTTTTCTGCTTTGTGTGTATACTGACGTAGCTATGTATTATGTGTATTTGATCTTTGTAGAAAGTTCGTGATAGTTGATGAGTTGTAAAAAAATATTTATCTATTTTCAAAAACGTGACAATATTTCTTTTCCGTTAATACGTATTATATTAAAAGTGAACCCCCTCATCCTTGAGAGAAGTAGGGGTAAAGTACAGGTGCGTTTAATACTTATTTACTAATCGAGTTTCTTTAAAAGTCGGTGCTTTATTTATTATAGATTCAACTTGGAGATTATCGTTTCTCGAAGTTAGGACGTAAAACTTCTTGCATATTTTTAAAGCTCTAGGTATTTTTTTCATCTTCAGGTTATAATCTACATACATTGTTGATACTACGAGTGGTAGATGTAAGCTTTGAAAACGATTTGATTGGACGATTGTTTTATAACGAAGTTTTGTTTTATTTATTACAGTAGTGATGATGTAAAAAAATGCTGTAAAATTAAATTTGAGTTTTCGTATCACGTTGTTTGTAATTAATGTTCTCTGAAACTACCTGACCGAGTTTTTTAGTGTTTATTCTGTTTGGTCGTAAACTTTAATCATAATGACAAAATATGTTCTTGTAGAATAATAAAGGCAGGTTTAACTTGTATATAATTAAAACACTAAACAAGAACACTATGTGTTATCTCTAGTTTCTATACAGATAAATGGCCACAAAGTTCCGAAAAGCAATGTCACGTTCCCAGTGTTTGAGTTAATTCGGACTACCTGACCGAAATACTAACGTTCATATCGGTTTAACTTTACTTTGTGTAACGTATATATGTTTAATTCAATAGTTTAATAGGGTAGTTTAATATTACATATTATTTTTATACTAGCGGTCCGCCCCGGCTTCGCCCGTGGTACATATGAAAAAAAGATGTTGGCCGATTCTCAGACTTACCCGATATGCACAGAAAATTTCTTGAGAATCGGTCCACCCGTTTCGGAGGAGTATGCAGACTAACATTGTGACACGAGAATTTTATAATATATAAGAGATAATATATTAAGATTAACATGAATTTCATCATCCTTTTATTTTAACTAAATTTACTCTTCTATCGTAAGATTCATATCAATTCGTATGTAGTATTTGTATTTTAGCTCTCTTGTTACCTAATCTTCAAAATATAAGGCTCATTTGACTTAAAAAAAGTGAATATGTAATAACAAAAATGTAAAAACACTATTCCATTTCAATTTAATTTCTTCACATACAAACAACAATTAACTTTATTTATAAACCATTAAAGCATTAAATGTATTGAAAATGATATACTGAATTGATCAAAACGTAAAAATTTGTATCTAAACAATAACAGTCCGCTAACAATGAATATTTAATCAATCAAAGCATTTGAAACAAACGATATGATTCATAAATCAAATAAATTCAATGTAACTGTGATTTTATCAATATCTACGGAATATAGTTTTAAAGTAACGTTTTGTATTGTATTAGAAATGTGGGAAGTATAGCAACATAATTGGAATATAAATTAGTTCAAGTATTCATGTATTTTGCTAATAAATAAAAAGTTAAGTGTTTATATTAGTATTATAAATGCAAATACACTCTATTTTGTATGTTTTATCACTATCTCTTAAAATTGAATGAATCAGTTAAATACGAGAGCATGTTACTTTATAATAATATATAGTTACATATTTATACAGAACTAAAGCTCAAAAATTTTAATTATACATAAATAAATCGCGCTTTAAATCCGTTAAAACTGCACTCACCCATTCCCAGCATTAATACGATTTAAAAATTAAAAACTCGAAAATCCCAAACAGCTTATCCGAACCTGTCAACAGAGCTTAGTCAAATGTATTCAAATCAAATACGAAATTTGTAAATTGATTCAAATTTTAAGTAAATCTACTTAAAGTCAAGAAAACAATTTAACTCAAAGTAAAGGAGGTTTCGACTTACGATACAAAAAGACGGCCCGAGAGAACTGACGCTAAGTGAATAACTGAATAGTTAAACTCTCATAATATTTACATAAACCGTACATTAACGGCGTGGTACATGGCATAAGCGGAAGCGGATACAGCGATGACTTTTCCTTATAATAATAATCTATTGTAACATGTAGACATTACAAATTAATAAGTAACTAAGAAACTACTTAACCACATACTAAAAGAATAATTCACTTACGTTCGCATTTGAAAAAATGGTGACGGTTATCAACTATAAAAGATCAACATCGGATTCAAATCAGATCGTATGATATGCCTACTTATATTATTTTCAATTCATTTATCAGTTAAGAATCCTGTACAAGTAATTAATTAATTTGAATAAAATTGTAGCTTTACGCAACTCTTTGCGATGGAACGTTTTTATAAGACAAGCTAAGGTAAGTCAAAAACTATTAGTACTATTTTATTATTATATTATTGACGTGATAACGTTTTTAAAATCGTTTTAGTCGGGTGACATGTTCAAAAACTTGTGTCGCATCAAAACCTCACGAGCGCGATCGCTGCAGGTATAACGAGAGAGAGACGGACCGATCTCCCGTCTCATCTCGAGCGCTGCCACCAATATGACGTTATCACGTAAACATCTCGATCGTAAACCTACTTTACAAGCAACCAATTTTGTTTATTTTATTATTACTCAAATACTTTTCTATTTTTATTCACAGGGTTCAATTATGTCCACCAAAGAATTGAAGAAAAAAAATGTTTTAAAACTCCCATTAAATCGCTCTATACCGTCCCTTGTACTACCACTAAGTGAGCAGACGAACGTATGCTTGAAGTAAATGAACCAAAAAAGTGCACATTGATCGAATACCCCCTAATGTAATATCCCAAACATAGCCAGCATGACTCGTGAATATGTAATGTAAGAAATTGTGCGATAAACTACGTATTATCGGCTTCTTTTGTGGTGCTTTGTGAAGGGAATCTTTGTAACACGAACCTTTGTTATGTTGTGTTTCGGTTTAAAAATGTACCGATGTTTAATCAGGAAGTCGTACTTTAATAGATACTTGTAAATAGGTACATAATTAGAATTTATATCTACGAGAATAGATAGTTTAGAATGATAATATAAAGAACATAATAATGAAACAACAGTCAGACGGACGGACAGACAGCAAACTCTCAATAATAGTCTTGTTTTACATTTTGCTACGGAACCCTGAAAGCAGTCATTATTAAAGAACTAGCTTCCGGCCGCGACTCCGTCCGCGCGGATGTCGGTCTTCGCGTGGATGGTTTATTTCTCCATTTTGAGTAACTCTGACTATGACATCTTATAAATATCTATTGGACCCAAATACGGCTAGGCCTATAATAATACGCAACGTGTGTTCGCGGTTCTACAGAACAACGTCTATGGATAAAACTGAAAAATTAAGATTAATTTTTTTTCTACGTATTTTTCCAGGATAAAAAGTATTCTATTTTACGCCCAGGATAATAAGGTATAATTATACCAAGTTTCATCGAAATCGAACCGGTAGTTTTAACGTGATGTCTTCACATACAGACAGACAGACAGACAAAATTTTTTTTATCACATATTTGGGTTTGGTATCGATCCAGTAACACCCCCTGCTATTTATTTTTTCAATATTTTCAATGTACAGAATTGACCCTTCTACAGATTTATTATATGTATAGATAACTACGATATCTTTAGGAAGCTTAAAGCGTGGTTGCCCTACGTAAAGGGAGGCAATATTCAATTCAATATTTATTTATTTATTTATTTATTTATTTATTGAAACAGAATCATTCTTTGTACTTACAGTAATAATACCAAAGCATACATAGATGATAGAATTTAGTAACAATATGTTAACAAAAATACAAACAAAATGGAGTTACATACTATGTGCATCCAAGTACCTGATACAGAGGTCTAGGACAGTATTTGTACTGCTAGCAAAAATGTCAATTGTGGCATCGGAGGCCAGCACACGATTTAACAGATGAAGGGCCGAGTGTGTCGGAGCGGTGCCGGCCGCCTGCGTCCGCACACAGGCCTCCGCGAACAACGGCCGGCGGCGCAGCGACACGCCGGGAGGCGGCGCCCACAACCCGCACATACCCAAAGCGACAGGATTGTCGACGCGATTATTTAATAATAAGTAATAGTGAATTAAGAGAGCAAGTTTTCGTCTCAATTCAAGTGTATTTAAGCCAACCATGCCTATTACGAAAAGAGATGGATACATGTAAGGATAATATCCGTAAAGTTTTAAATACAAATAACGAGCAAACTTTCTTTGAACCCTCTCGAGCAGTAGAGTGTATTTCTTTTCGTGAGGGCTCCATATTATTGCATTGTATTCCAATATACTGCGTACGTAGGCTGAGTACAATACGACGACAGTGTTTCTATCCTGAAACCTCGCCGATTGCCGTACGATAAAGCCGAGGGATTTGTACGCTTTTTGACACACAGCCTCAATATGTTCATTAAACGTTAACGTTTTGTCAAAAAGTATTCCTAAATCGCGGATGTGGTCGACTCTGCGCAGCGTTGTGCCTTCTAAGCTGTATGGATATACAATAGGTGAACGCGAGCGAGTGTATGTCATTATGTTGCATTTTGAAATATTAAATTCTAATTGATTTTCATGGCACCAAGAAGTCAAATTTATTATGTCATTTTGTAAAGATAAGCAATCGGAATAAGATTCGATAGTTAAAAATAGTTTTAAGTCATCTGCGAACATGAGACATTGGGCTGATCTTAGTACATTAGGAAGGTCGTTTACCATGACCAAGAAATGAGTAGGTCCTAAGGTGCTGCCCTGACTTACGCCAGAATGCACCGAATAAGGATCGGAACGTAGACGTCCGAGCTGGACGTATTGGACGCGACCATCAAAATAGTTAGCGAAGTATTTTATCAACTTGGGTGTAAAACCAAATTTAGAAAATTTCGATAAAAGAACATCATTATTTACGCGATCGAAAGCCTTTTTAAAATCAAAATAAGCTACGTCAACCTGTCTTTTTTTATCGAGTGCTTTTGCAGTATAATCGACAAAATTGATGAGATTTGTTGTCGTAGAACGTTTCGACCGGAATCCATGTTGAGGATCGCACAAGAGTGAGCGAATCTGATTCGTCAGATTATTATTTAAAATTATCTCTAATAATTTTCCAAAACAAGAAGCTACAGCTATAGGGCGATAGTTATTAATTTGGGACTTACAGCCACTTTTGGGTATTGGTGTAATGCGCGACTTTTTCCATTCATTAGGATATGTGTCGGACGAAAGCGACATGTTGAATAAGAAGTGAAGTGGCTGTAAAAAAACAGATATGCAGTCCTTAATGAGATAAGGAGGAATGCCATCGGGTCCTGCAGATGAGCGTGGTTTAAGACGTCGAACAGCATTTTGTATTTCGGACTTAGAGATGTAGCTAATAGATACACGCGAGGAATCCTTATCGGGATGTGAGCAGATGTTATTCGGACTAAGTTGAGGTTTATCTTTCAAAAAGACCGACTGGAAATAAGTAGCAAAAGCATTAACAGCGTCGACACCTGAGACAAGGTTCCCGTTATATTCATATTCGGTACGCTGGGAGTGGGACGAGCGCTGTTGTTTAATAAAATTCCAAAAATTTGATGGATCATTTTTTATGTTAAATTCTAATTGATTCGTGTAGGTAGAATAAGCAATATGTATTAAGTTTTTAACCTTAATTCTATAATATCTAAACATTTCCCTATTAAATTGTGTACCATTTTCTTTATACTTTTTTAGATGAAAATATTTAGTTTTAATGTTACTAATTACGTATTAATATTACCTTGTAATAATATTTTATGCAGTTATATTTTGGAAACGAGTTACCTTTTTGTATTCAACTTAAAGGCGTAATTACTAATTAACCTATTTTTATTATGAATAATGAAAACCTACTTAATTAAAATAAAATAAAAAATAAAATAATAAAAAGCTTTATTGACATAACTAGGTTTCCGCCCGCGGCTTCGCCCGCGCAGTCATATAAAAACCCGCATAGTTCCCGTTCCCGTGGGATTTCCGGGATTGCGTCATTTTCCCGGGATAAAAAGTAGCCTATGTCGTTTCTTGGGTATCAAAATATTTCCATAACAAATTTCATAAAAATTGGTTCAGTAGTTTAGGCGTGATTGAGTAACAGACAGACAGACAGAGTTACTTTCGCATTTATATATAGTATGGATTACACAGGTCGAAATATTGAATCCTTCGGCTCCCGAACTAGTTTAATACTGTGTCTCAGGAGCACTGGCTTCTCACAATATTGATCATAATATTTAATTATGTTATAAACTAAACTAAAAGCTCTAAAATAATTGCAAAATAATTGCGTAAAATATAAATAGGAAAATTATAAAATACCACCACGATAGTGGCTCTATTTCAAAATATCACATTGTAAAATTAATCTCCCAGATTAGAGATAAGACAAATGTTTCAATTAATTTTAACGATGATGGGCGCAGGAAATTGGCTCTGAGGTGAGGGTGATTAAATATGGTTTGTTTATACAATGGCTATCCATTTGGAGATCATTTTGTGTGAGTTATATTGTTATGTCAGGAAGATTTGTCAAGTGTTGTCACGTTTTGTGTTGATATTCGTATTGAGAAATTTGTATATTTAACAGTATCGTGTTTTTTGTTCCAAAATATCTAGTCTAACGTCTAAAGAAAACGTATTAAGATGTAACAATTCTTGATTAAGTAATATAATGGAGATATTGTGTTTAAAATACACTTAGGGCTGAATTTTCAATCCTTGGTTAAAACTTATTCGTCGAATAATGTATAAAACTACCATTTCAAAAAAAGTATTCTAATTGCCCGTATTTGACTGTTTACGTGACATTTTAATATTATCGTGTAATACTTTATTGGACGGATAAGTTTTATCCAAGCATTGTAAAATCGGGCCTTAAAAGTATTTCATATCCAGATATAGTAATTAATTATTTTCTTCTACATCTCTTGCAATCCCTAAAGTTTTCACGTAGAGTTTTCATTTGAAGTAGGTAGGTATTTATCTTATTAACAAATTTTATCCAGATAGATCTTCCCATTCAAAATTCACACTTAATTTTAACATATAGTAAGTTAAAATAGCATAAAGAGATAAAGTTATAAACGCAATCTCTACATTGAAAAATAGTGTTACATTGAAAATACCGTCAACACTCCTAAGCAATACATTATTAATATAAAATCCCTTTACATCGTAAATTCCGATTCGAAAAAGTTTTCCATCGAAGTAGTTTATCGATTCGAATTGACCCTTATCATTGGAACAAGCGACTATGTAGTCATGAATTTGCAATAAGTACAGATACGTTAAAAATACCATACATTATTTATTTTTAGTCCCGTTCACGTGTTTCTGTAGCGATGTTACACATGTTATAGAGAAAATGTTAATTTATTCCTGAATTACTTATTTTTGTTTGATTCTGCGATGAAAAATATGTTTTATTTTTTTTATTAATTGAATATAATCGTATCCGTTTATAGAATATCTATCTATCTATCTATTTATATCCTTCTTTCAGTATGTGGATACGATTATGTTTTCTTATTAATTGATATTTTATTAATTGATCGTCAGTTCCTACTAAATCTTTTTTTAACTTATATATTCACTAGCTTTCCGCCCGTGGCTTCGCACGCTTTGTCTAAAACATAATAAATTATATACTTAAATCTTCCTCTAGAATCACTCTATTTATTAAAAAGATTGGTTGTCTGTAAAGTCGGTTTACTGACGATAGTTGAACGTGACAACGTCTGATTGTGCTTCTTTGTCGCTCGTTCCGCGCTCTCGCTCGCACTTCAAGCCTTACATGGAACGCCTCAGATGAGTCAGAGCGAGGTAACGCCGCATGAGTCATGTTTTTTCATGCATGCAGCCGGCTTTATCGAATTAATAAGACGTTGTCACGTCAAAAACCGCTTCAAAATCCATTTCGTAGTTTTAAAGATTTAACCATACAAAGGGACATAGGGACGTAGGGACAGAGAAAGTGACTTTGTTTTATACCGTGTTTTATACTATTAGTGAAGATAATATATTATTTTATTAAAATTAATCGTATAATAAGATATATATATTATTTTATTAAAATAATAGTTTAGCCAAATCTGTTTTGAACTTATACATTTAAGATCAATGAATATCTTTACAATATTCATTGATTCAATAAATTCAATAATCATTAATTCTTTCTTTTATAATATTCATAAATCATAGGAATTCGTTTATAAAGTTAACATTCTTTAATCGGATTTATCTATAACATTATATCAAAAAGCTGTCACAAAAAACGTAAACGACAGACGGTCTGTTTAATGTCGTATTTAATGCCGGCTTTATTCCTTTACTATCTTTTTATATCCTTCTTTCAGTATGTTGATACGATTATGTTTTCTTTATTTATAAATAACTAGCGGTCCGCCCCGGCTTCGCCCGTGGTACATATTTACGTTTTCTCTACATAAAAACCATCCTCGTACTTCAAGGAATATAATAAAAAAAGAATTATCAAAATCGGTTCAGCCGTTCTCGAGTTATGCGCTTACCAACACATTTTGCGATTCATTTTTATATATAAGATGTGGTGGAACTATACATTGCTACGCGCACAAAATACTTGGTACATAATTTTGTTATTCAGCTATAAAACAATAATAACAATATTACTTCTTTCCATAGTAGGTAGGTACCTATCATCAATATGGCCGCTTTTTGAATCGTCTACGTAAATTATCATTACCTAATAGTTCAATATGCCTTGTTTAATACTTATTTTTCAATGATACAGTGCAAGATTAATAATTTATTTTACCATTAAAATATAGGCTTTATTTTACACTTTACACAGGTATTCATATCAATAGTTAAAACCTACTAAGACACAAGACGGTCAATGCAACAAAGACGCAAATCTAGATGTTCCAGAACACTCGTATATTCAAAGTTTAATCCGAATCAGCCCTCTTCTAGCTTCAGTCGAGTGTCAGGGCGGAAAGCCAAGTGTTACACTGTGCTGGGGATTGGCGAGCAAATTGCATAGAAATAGTGTATTATAGGTACGTGTGTTGTATGTAAGATACGATTGTATATTTCTATTCTATCGTTTATAATGAAGGTTGTCAGGGCGGAAAGCTACTGCACTGTGCTGGGGATTGACGAGTAATTTGCATAGAAGTATGTGCATTGTGTATGTACTATGTTGTTTATAAAATACTAGCTTTGCAGCGACTTCGTCCGATTGTCTACAACTTAATAAACACCTTCATTTCGAAGTAATAACTCGTCGACAAGAATCTGATTGTTAAAAAGGCGCTTCTCTATGAAAACCCAATATCTTACTTATGTCGAAGAAACAGATGTGATTTCCATCTTCATATATCACAGCTTAAAACAATATATTTCAAGAGATTATTAATATTTCTTAGTAGTGTATCATGTAGAAAAGTTTATATACTACAGTTGAATGAAAAAACATAATTTTTTTACGTCAAAACTACCATGAAAATTCATTAAAAGAAAACTACATCATTCTACGCTTTTGTTGTTGAAGTTTTAGAGTGATCTGCTAAACTTAACCCAAACTCATATCTCTAGAATCCTCACAATACATATAAATCATTAAACACTTAACTGATAGTCATAACAAACGACCGTATGTATCATAGTGCATCATCAGACTGCTCACTGAAGATAAAGTTATATAATTAGCGAGAGACACACCTGCTCTCATGTCTAATTAATTCTACCCTCCTATTTATTAAGATATGAATTTCTGTTCACTTAAATGTAGTGTTTGAAGATATTTCAACAAATGTATTGGGAACAGAATTGGGATTTGAAATGATAAATTAGGTTTCTAGTTTTTGTTGTAGCTTTGAAATCTCTTTGAATTTTTCGCTGTTTCTTTATGACTTTATGTTTCTTTTTTCAAAAAATAATTTACTATATGCAACTTTACAGAAATACATCGAATCACGCGTGGTGGGGATAAGAAAAAGATGGCGCGTAACGGAAAAATGTCACGCGTAACGAAAAAATGTTACACTAAATTTTTTCCAACCCCGATAATTTCACTTCAATAATTTAATTTCTTATTATGTATGAAAACGAACTTGGTACTTTATAATTATGGATTAAATATTAACAAACATAGCTGTATTTAGATGACTTATTTTTATTTTTAAATTAAAGATTTGACTTACGAGAAAAATAGAGCTTTCCTAATGTAAATATTAAAGTACGTTAAAATTAGTAAATTATAATATAATATGAGCAGATAAGTACGTTAAAATTCAGGATATTTTATAAAGACAAAGTTTTTGTGAACAATGGTAAGTACTTCTGCATTAAAATACGGCTGCATATTTTTCACTTACTTTCTCAGAGTAAAATCGATTCTTAAGACCTTCCCGTAACAGATGTGAATTTCATCTGCCTGGGGCACTTCAAGAGGACACGGGTCTTCACTTAAACTTTCACGTTTATGTTATTTATATAAGTATAAAGTATATTAAAATAAAAATATATTATTGTAAGCAGGTTCCATAATAAATACATAATAATATCATTATCGATTATTTTCATCGCAATATATTATTTTATCTGACGGTACGATTATTATTTTAAAGTGTTAGAGTTTATTTAATTATAATTAATACATCAAATTGTCTTTAATTTAGGCCTGAGTTTCAATCCTTGGTTAAAACTTATTCGTCGAATAATGTATAAAACTACCATTTTAAAAACGTATTTTAATTGCCCGTATTTGACTGTTTACGTGACATTTTAATATTATCGTGTAATACTTTATTGGACGGATAAGTTTTATCCAAGCATTGAAAAATCGGCCCTAAATCATGTAATATTGCTCGCGTAAAAACAAACAAAAACACATCTTACTTAAACACACATGCGACTATGTTCACATAAAAAATAAACATATCTTATCAACTGTTTGACAGATTTAATTTTCACACCTATTTTTAAGATCAATGACCGACTTGTGACAAACATACAAACACATTAACCAAATATGATGGACGAAATCTAATTTGAACATAGAGAAAGCAAACGAAAGCATATTTGAAGTAAACGGTGCCAAATCTTCTACAGTAAGATTCCCGCATGCAATTTGGCAAGACTTCTAAACTATGACATACTGAAAATTCACAGAATTTTTCTCAGTTAATTAATTTGTGCAATATTCGGACGTAAAAGGAAATTGAACGGAATAACAGTGCAAGATGTAATTTGGAGACAATGTGCCGACGAGTGCAGAGGGGTCAAAATATGCATATATGTGGGATTTATGCTAGAGGGTTCTACTTTATGATTTATTATACATATATGCATGACATGCGTAAAAATAAAGACAATAATAAATCTACTGACTATAAAATACAGCTTTTATAGCATTTTATTAAATACTAACTGTGCCCCGCGGCTTCACCCGCATTGCTCCGCTCCTGTTGATCTTAGCGTGATCATATTATATACTTCCTCGATAAATGGGCTATCTAACACCGAAAGAATGTTTCAAATCGGACCAGTAGTTCCTGAGATTAGCGCGTTCAATCAAACAAACAAACTCTTTAATATTAAATAGTATAGATTCCATTTAAACATCTCTACTACCATATATTGTAGACTTTCAATCACCCATAAAAAAATTCTTCAAGAAACTAATTACACCACTCAAAAGCTCCCCCATTTAACAAAAAACGTCCAAAAACAAATCGAAACTCTAGCACTCCGAACGTCAAAAGAAAGCGAATTATTCTGAAATCTGACTAAACTTCCGAACTATGGCTGTAATTCAACTGTACAATCTAACCCCTTAATAATCAAGTTTGCGACTTGCCATTCAAGATGTCGCCTCAGAATATTCAGACATTGTCCCTTTAGAATCGCCGACCTGCCGAATTAGCATACAATTTACAAGACGAGCGGGAAATTATAATTAATCCTTTACATTTAAACTTCGTAATGGAATAAAAGCTTTGTTGAATACGCCAAGAAGTTTTAAATGATGTATAATGGAGTTAATGAGCTTCTTTAGTGAATGCCTTTTTGGGAACACTATTTTTGCTTGAGTTTTGTAGTTAGGTTTTACGTTACTGTTATAATTCACAATAAAAGGGTAAAATTTGGGTTTTACATACCTAGAACATTAGACACCACATCACTTTTATGTAGACCACAGGCCCATGTTGAAAAATTTATGGGTCATTTGAACCACCAGGTGACCTATCTAGAACGATATAAGAGCATAATAAAATAATAAGCTTCAGCACTATGCCGTCATTTGTAAGCTGTCCAACTGAGTGCAGATGAGAATTCAAAAGTACAGGTAGACATTTTTTCCCCTTGTCTCCATGATTTTTTTTACGGCGTTGCGGAATAATGGATTAAAAGCAGTATAGAAATAGTATGACACAGATGCCGTACAAACGGGTTCACGTATATTTGGACAGATATTAATAAAATATAATGTTGTCTTACAGCTTTTATTGTTTGAAGAATTGAATCAAGTCGCTGTCACTTTTCTCGTTTTATTTATGTTTTAATAACTAATGTGTAACATAATAAGTAACTTTTTTAATTGCTGTAAAGAAATATGTTTTTTTTTGCTCTTTCGCTAATACCCTTTCAATCTTAAGCAACTATTATGTGCCTTAAGTTGGTACTTTCGAAAAATATCATACAAAAAGCGATAATGCACGCAAAAAGCAACATTCACCAATTGTTCGTTTCCATTTGAAGTGCAGATTTGTGTTGAATGAAAGGAAATTGGAACAATAAGTCTAGCATTGAGATGAATGTAAGATTAATGGTCGTGATATGATTTTGAATGCGTTTGTTTTCATGATTTGTGTTAAATGATGATGCTATTCTGTTGAAACGATTTATATATAACTGGATAAAGTCTTATAAAGATAGATTTAAAAGTTTTTATATTGGAACTACGGAACAAGATAAAAAAAAATTATAAATTAAAAGAATAGAATCAATATTAAGAATGTTTTGTAATATTATGAAATGAACGATCACTCTATAATAATTATTTCTGTATTGTAACTACCCTGTACTTTAAAAAAGTTAAATGAATATAACAAAGATAATTAATTGAATTTAGTAGACAATTTGTTTTTATTTGAGTCACAATATAGAGTTCACTCTACTAAAATCGTTAAGGCGCAACCATTATTATTGTTACCACGTAAATATTTGCAAAACAAACAAACCAACCCGTTTGTTTGGATAAAAATAAGTAAATATTGGATGATGCACGCTCCAGAACACGTGCTTACGGACCATCCATCATCCAGGACGTTATATTAAAGTGCTGGACAGACTCATCAATCCATATTAACAAATAAAATGACATTTTATTAAAACGTATGTGCGGAGCCTTAATAACATTCAATGTTTTTTGTAGAATGTTAATGAATAATAATAGATTTAAGGGATGTAAGAACTACGGATTTTTTAAAGTTTTTAGTTATATAATATTGTTTAAAAATAATTTAAAAACGATGTTTGAAGGGCTAATGCATGTAAATAATTTCATGTGAAATATTTAAACAATGGCGGTAATTACACGTATGAACAACATATATTTTTTTTTGTTTTCATTAAAATAATTGTGTTTGTTAATTGACTAGCTTCAGTCAGTAGTTTCTTTTAACATGGAATCCGACCCGAACTATAAATAAAATAATTTTAACTCAGGAAACTTCAGTTGATAATTGAATATGTTTTGTTAAAGTTTTAATCGGTAAATGCATGAACCAAAACTTACCAAATACATTATCTACCATGTTACATAAATTTATACCAAAATTCTATCAAAATTAGATACAATATGACTTGGCAACGTTTCTTATAACTTCTGATACTGTGTAAACTTACAGGGAAAATTATTTGGAGACGACTGAACTGAAAGCGATTACCCATTTAAGAAGATTGAAAATGGTATCAGTTTTAAATAATGGATTTCAAGTTATTATTTATTATTATTTAGGAAGTATTAGTTTTTTAAATAATTTGATTAATATATTGAGATTAAATTTGAATTATTTATTTAAACATAGAGGCTCAAATTAAAATATTATGTCTGTATTCAATTCGATATTTTAGAATCTCGTTTGAATCGAAGGATACAATAATTTTAATCACCGGCTTTTTACGTTGATTTTTTAGAAAATAATATTAATTGTAACAATAGCATTTAAAGTTATTGTGTAAATACATTAAAACAAATCGCTTTTCATCTAATAATACTAGGTAACTAACCGGTTCTTCTCGGAAACTAGAGTCAAATAATGTCTATAATATAAAGACGATTCAAAAGACATTTAAATTTCTAATTATTTTTTTTCGTCATATCTAGTCTTCCGATAAAAATAACCAATCCATAACGCATGAATAAAATATACTAATTATTATTAATCGTCCAGTAACCGGACATTTTTTACATTAAATGAATCGCCACATCTAAAATCTAGTAAGATTTTAGACAACCATTCGTCCATTTACTAGTAACGTAAACGAAACGGATCCGACACGTGACGTCATTAATTGAAACAAAGTAACTCACTTTGCGAACTAGACGAGTTTCAGTTCGTTTGTGAAATTCTATTATTACGTTTTTCCTTTCTAACGCCCAATTAATACGTAAATCTTTGGTATTTTGTTTATGAGATAGAATTTAACATCACATAAATTCTCGTATGGTTTCCTTTCGACGTGTTTTTTTTTTTCAAAATCCGTAGCGTAGTTTTAAAGATTTTTAAGCATACAAAGATATAGGGCCAAAGAAAGCGACTTTGATGTATTTCTTATGGATAATCCATTGCTATAAATATAAACCATAACAAAATTGTCAATAGATTTGAAACGGTCCATTATTTGATAACAGTTAATAAGCCAACATATTCCTTTTGACCTTTAAAGTTTGCTTTCTAATATTTTATCAAAGACCTCAAATCCTACCCATTTTTTCAACCTCACCACCGTCAAGGTCACGCAATCAAAACTGTACTCTAAACTTAATGAAATTCGTATCAAATCAAAACAACAACTGAGGCATAACTTGCCATTCTGGCGTACTTGCTAATCCGCCGACCAAAAGGGGTCTTATGGCATTGTCTAACAGAAGGCGTTCGTAGCATTTCGTAGCGCGCGTTAGAGCGCTATACTGACGCTGCGTTATGACACCGTGCGGTACTACGCGGCAATATATGGTCAAACAGAGCGCTAACCCTAGCCTAGGGTTAGCTTGTGCTTTTAAAACAGTACTGTTTCCAGTGTGGGAAAGTGACAGGGCTATATGCGATATGTAGAGCGTCATTCATATGTTTGACGGTGTATTAGCAAAACAATCGGTGTCATATCACGCCGGCGCGGGCGTCGCGCGCTTATAACTCGTTCTATTAGACAAGTCCATTGTACTACGTAGCAATATACCGTGAAACAGAGCGCCAATACTAACAACGCTATAAGCATCGCCCGCGTGAATGACGGTACTATGTTACCGTGTAGTACAATACATGTTTGCTTAATAGCACGGGGTTATACAGCGCTCTGACGCGCTAAAACGCTTTCTGTCTGGCAAAGCCATAACTATCAGCGGTGCAAGGTTCGTTGGCCGATGTCACTCTCACTCCAACAATTTCAAGATACTGAGACAAAGATTTATTACATTTCACTTCATTCAGCCTTGAGGGAGATAATTTTCAATGGTTCACGTTGAATTTTGTGTGCTGCGGTAGATTATTAGGGTCTACAACGTTTCAAGTTTAATTTTAGAGGTCAAAAGATACTAATAATGAAACAATGCAAAGCTCTGCATTTTCGTATATATTTTTATCATGGTAATATGGATATTATATTTTAAAAGATTTATTATACTGGTAAATTTGTGTCGAATTGTATCAATTGTAGAGTTTACCAGAATTTAATTTTTCATTCAGTTTATCGTGTGAAAAAAAAAATACATTTAAGTTAACATATTTACACACATGTAATTACTATGGACTCCGATTATGTAACATACACCTTATTTTTAGCAAACGATTAAATATAATATAATAGTGCTGAAAAAGTATAAAATTTATAATATACTTAGAATGCAGTTAAAATCTCATCGAACAATAACTCCTTATCATGTCTAAGTTATCCAATAACATACTTTACTTGCAATAGATTTATAACATATATCAATAACGTGAAATTAACAAATTGGTTTTCAAAGTAACCTTGTGCCCAAGATATCCGCAAGCCTTTAAGCTAATCCACTAATGAACTACCATAATATCTTATCCCTAATGACAATACCTACGTATTTACGAGACACTTTATTAAATCAGATGATTCGCAAGTGGAATAAACACGGAGAAAATAAGCTGTGTTGGCATCACGCCAGCTTTAGCTAAAAGAAAAATGTATATAACCGCGATAAAGGTAAAAATGTAGGCAGTCCTTGAAGCTAAGCTACACTAGAAATATTTATGCCACATAGTTTATATTCTATTATCTGGCGGACGGGTTTTTAGATAGCGTTTTTAACTGGTTAGAAAGGAACAATTCGACACACGTGTGGTGTTGAAAATCTACATTATAATTATGTAATAGCAACTGTTACGTAGGTATGTATCAATCTAAAAACTTGTCCATACAACGATTTTTATAAAGTATTTTAATGAAAAAATATTATAAACTATTCAATATCGGTCAATAACTTACAGCTAATTGAACTTGCTATGTACACGAAACCTCATATGCAAATCAAACTCAAACTCAATCAAATAAGAAACTTACATACATACCATAAATACGTTTTACATTTTTTTTTGACCATTACATAATTTCTCACGTAAACACAATATCACTTTTCAGCTAAACAACTGCACTTATCAGTGCCCATAATTTTCTCTGATTTATCATTAAACATACATATAATTCGCGTATAAACAAAGTGTTATATCCAATTAAAAAATTAGATACTCTAAACAAAAGCCCTCGAGTGTAGCGCTTGCTTTTAGACTTTTTCAGCGGAGGAAAATTAAACCCTTCGCTTGTTCTAGCTCGAGCTACTCTGTAGTATGTTTTTAGATTGTGGTATAAGGTGGAAGCGAGAGCGTTATATTCATAAGTTTATTTTTATGAAGATATCTGTAGTTTTAGCTATATTATTGTCTTTATATAAATGTAATATTTTGTATGTCAATAGTGCAAGTAACATACATTGAGAGTACATTTATTTAGTTACGACAAGGATTGTTTTGTAATCACCTCAATCTTGTAAATCTATACTAATATTATAAAGAGGAAAGGTTTGTATGTATGTATGTATGGTTTTCACGCATAAACTACTGGACCGATTTTGATGAAATTTGGCACAGATACTCTTTAGACCCTGAGAAAGAACATAGGCTACCTTTTATTGCGAAATATGTACCATGGGCGAAACCGGGGTGGACCGCTAGTATAATGTAAATTTGGAACTCTACATACTCATAATTAATATCAATTGTAAATCCATAAATACAATTATATTTTTTCCAATTTAGATGCTATCTTTAATAAATTATAGAATTACTAATGCTAGTTTTATTATTTATCAAAACACACATTAAACTTACTATTATCTACTTATCTTTAAAACTTGAATAGGAAACGTTTGGGAGTGCTCTTTTTCCTAGTCGTCTTACGAAATATTAAATAAATGCAATAAATAATTTTAAGCTTATAAATTGTACCAAAGTCGGTCTTTTTATGAACAATCTCTCTTCACAACAGTCTGTTACAACTACATACGCGAATTTCAAGGCACTTTTTACTAAATAAGTCGTTTTGGATTTCACACTATCTTTATATACTAGATATTTTCCCGGTTTGACTCGAGATTAATAAAAATATAGCCTATACACCAAAGAATAATGTAAATTTTTAGACGTGTAAAACATTTAAAAACCAGTTCTTTGACCAAAACAAAACCCTATTATTATAATATTAAAGTAGATTTTACTAAAAGTCACCAAAGTATTCTACATCGAGAACCCTTGAAGAACGTATTTTGACGACATTTTAAATGAAAATGAGTTCGGATATAGGTGTTAATTTACGCTTAAACATTTCACATTCCAAGTTATAAAATAATTACAATACTAAATTTTCTATCAAACAGTTTCTATAAAATGTACAACAAGATTTATTGACGCTAAAAAATTCCCAAACCTCACGAAATTCCACCTAAATATTCGAAACTAAACAGTGGTCGTTCCAGCAGTTATTTCAGAACAAGTTGTTATATTACTAAAAGCATAAACCTTCATAATTAGCGTGGCGTGCTCCATAACCAATTTCACAAACATGCTTCCTTAATGTTATGAAACGAAACGAGAGCATCAAAATTTCAACCATTAATGTAAACATTAGTAGTGCAATATTTTCAACACAGTTGCATGCCGGCCGCCGTCACACCGAGCTGTAACGACCACTCAGATTTCAATTACACGTAATTGTGGTTAGGGCTGTATAACGGGATTGCAATTTTGTTGGTGCTGAACGTAAATTGCGTTTGTTTTTTACCGTGTAATAGGCGGCCGTAATGGTTGAATTTCACGGGTTTTTGCGTTGTGCAAATATGGCGATTGTTTACGATTTGCGGGGCTGATTAAACATTTCGTTTTGGAGGCATTGCGGTATTTGTTTGTGAACAGTTTGATTAATACAACACGGGGTTTTGGCACTTAATACTTGGAATGAATTAAAGGTTTATCACAATGTAAACATCGCTTTATTGCGAATTATTTGCCTGGATAACGTCTACAACGTTTTCTTTATATGTTAGCAAGTCAAGTCTATAGTGAATAGGTATCTTCTACGTAGACGTCTTCCTAAATAGATAGCATCACTGATAGCGGTCAAACGTCTATAACCTATTTAATATAAAAAAAGGATTCATAATATAATGCCGTTGTCCGTAGTTTGATTTTATTCTCTTATTTATGATTAGCGTACATCATGACTCATTACAAATTTAATTGCGTTAACATCAGTGATGTGATTGTGACGCCATATCGCTTCATGAATAAAAATCAATGGTTAATGCACGGTGTTTGATACAATGTTGGTAGAGTTTATTCAATGAATAATTGTTTACCTGAAGAAATAACTTTTATTAAAGTTAATATTATCTTGCGTTGTTATTTGACCCTTTTTATTTGAAATAATTTAAACAGGTTTATGTTTTTAAATTTAATCTTAACATAAACAACTTACTACTCTATAATAAAACTACACAAACTTAAAATCACGGTAATGTTCGGTTACAAAGAGATCTCCCTATTTAATTTATTTAAGAATTAGCTTCCTAGCATTTGACCCCCGGTATTACTTTATACTTTCTTATAATTTTTTGAGCAATAAAATATACCTAAGTTAATATAAATCAAAACTACGATAAGTCTTCATCATTTTCCACATCTCAAACCAAGTCTTTCTAGTGAATCTAACCCTCTATTTTGACGTAAAGCCAGGACAAACACTATACGATTACAAGTAATTTATGACTCGTAAATGTGGTGAAAAACTTATCGGTGGTGGGAATGTGTGTTGTTCTGTGTAATAGGCGGTTTTGAAATTATAGCGAATGTTTTTCCTAGTAGGTATTACAAGGTGTAGGAATGGTTCTTTGGTTACGAAATTTTTGATTTTCACCGGTTTTCGGTTTATTTTAGTGTTTAGTATTTCTCACCAACATAAATCGAGCACTAAAATACGAAATTATGAAGCTTCACTTCATAGTATAAAACAGTCGCTTTCCCTTCTCTGTCTGATTAAGGCCTGATTTTTCAATGCTTGGATAAAACTTATCCGTCCAAGAAAGTATAAACACAATAATATTAAAATGTCACGTAAACTGTCAAATACGGGCAATTAGAGCTAGCGCGCACGAGCAACTTTGTCTCCGCAACTATTTTGTCTCTCCCATCAATTTGTATGGGGAGTTGCGTCGCCACGTGCGCGCACTTTCATACTAGCCCATGGGTGAAGAGACAAAATAGTTGCGGAGACAAAATAGTTGCGGAGACAAAGTTGCTCGTGCGCGCTCGCTCTTAGAATACGTTTTTAAAATGATAGTTTTATACATTATTCGACGAATAAGTTTTATCCAAGCATTGAAAAATCGGCGCTAAATCTATAAAAGTACGCAACGGATTTTGAAGAGGTTTTTAAGCTATTGCACAGTCTCAGACTTTGAGCGCGGCAACCGAATGTAAAAATTCCGTAACGGAAAAACCTAACACCCCCACTCCAACCGGCACAGCGATGCGATGCTATGCAATAGCTTTACCGCGGCAGTCCTTGAGTGCCACACGTATTTTTATTTTTTAATAGAGCGATTGAAGAGGTAGATTTATATTATGTACAATTTATTTGGTTTTAGACAAAGAGGGTGAAGCCGCAGGCGGAAAGCTAGTAATTTATAATACTTCTAATGTTTTGTAATTATCGTAGTTGTGTGAATTTAAATATTTGAATTTGTTGTTGTATGTATTTGTTTAATACTTTGAATATAATATTTTGTGTTAAAAATTTCTATTTGAAATACAGAGCTTAGAGGCAACACGGGAATAGCAAAATATTGTTATTCTTTTGTATAAACTTGTCAAATAGGTATAATATTATTTTTGTGTAATACCTACTGCCTGAGGGAATTCATGTTTAAAAATCTGAGAGTTGATTTCTCTGGAATATAATTATATTGTGATTTACTGTTTAATTTGGTTGTCCTTCATTTAAATTTTTATATATATTTTTTACAACTTTTAAACCGTCTAGAAACATGTAAAAGATATCTGATAAAAAATTATAAATCATGTTATTCAGAAACAACGTTCTTTTATACTTTGTCGTGTGTTTTATAATTTGGTAAGGAATACCATCTAGAAACATGTTATAAATCGATAGAGGATAAGAATTACTAAAAGTTTCATTTGTATCATCATTAATTTATAATATCATTAAGAAACAAAGTTTTTTATTGGTGAATGAGTTTTCCAAGTTACTTTCATTCAGAAACAAAGCTTTTTAATGGCGAAAGAATTTTCTAAATTACTGAGTATTTTAACTAAACCTATAACAAACACAAAACCAATCTTCATATTACTTACTGTACACAAAGATAATTTAAACCGCTGAACTATAGTACCAAGAGAAGTTAGCTATCTTATCCCATTATTTGAAAGTCAATTCAATGGTAGACACAGCGGATTCGCGTCAAAGAACCTTAAAAGCCTTTTAACAAAAGAAAAGCTCTCACTGTAGCAATTTATTACGTTCATTTTAGTTTCTTTGAGGACTAATTTGATTTTTTTTCTTTTCAGGTAAGTTGAGATTAAAAGTGGATTGTGTCTTTGGGATTGAGGAAACTAATCAAGAAGATGGGTATGTTATATATACGAAATGGTGCGCTATACATGTATGATAAGATGTGAGTATATAACCTTTTGTATGTGGTGATATAAAACCAGGAAAAGTAAAGCGTTTGGTAAATAATCGAGTATTAAAATGTAATATTAAATAATTCCCTACATTATGTTTTATTATTTACTATTTTTTCCCAAAGCTTAATATTTATGCGAGTATATTGCATAAAATTGATAATATAGCTTTAAATAAAAAACTGCAATGATTTAATACTAAAAGTAGATACTAGATATTATGAATTTTGAATATACCTAAATAATATTCCTAATCATAATACACACATTTTATTTTCTACTACAAACATAATCTACAATTTAATCGTAACAGCATCTTTTGATTCCACAACCAACGAAGTAAAACACTATTCAGTTTCACAATCACAGAATTCTCTTTAACAAGGTAATATTAATCAAAAATTTGTTACGCCTGATATGCTTCAAGTTTCAACCGGCTAAGTTTTTCCCCGAACTTTCCATTCCACAGAGTATATTTACCCGAAGCGGTCTACGAAATTATTTAAACTTAAAACCATTGCGAACTTTTCAGGTGGGCCATTAAAAATGCGGTTTTATGATGATTTTAATAACTTTGGGGCTCTTACTCAGTTTATTACTATACTTTATTGCATAATTTTATAATACAAGTACATTTTTAATGAAATAAATCTCTCAATTCGAATACAATATATTTTCATAAGATTTAATATTAATATTAATGTTTAATTCAAGTGTTAAAGAGCTACTGGCTTCAAATATCCGGTTTAAATCCCACAATACACAAATGGTGTAAGTACACAACACTTACTTTAATTCTTATTTTTACAGAAGAATAGAATGCAATTATGAAATTTGTTGTTATGGCAATCGAATTATATCCATTACGCCAACCATTATCTGTAAGTATGTATATTGTTACTTTGCCTATTTGTAGAACTTGTTTTGTAATAAAAAATTGATCCTTATATTCTGAAATTCTGACATCTGCTTTCCCATCAGTTGAAATTTAGTTTATGAATGATACCAACAAGCAAGAAATAAAAATAAACATTTTCAAAAATCGCTACACGCTAGCGCTTGTAAAATCGCTCTTTCTGTGGCCCCCACCCAAGTGCTAATCAGTCTACGGGCGACGGACAAAACTTAAGTTTACTTTATCGGAGTTTGGGAAACACTCAATTTGCATATTTATTTGGTCTACTTAATTCGTATATATATAAACCGGCCAAGTGCGAGTCGGGCTCGCGCACAAAGGGTTCCGTAGCAGCAAATATAATAAATTACAGTTAAATCAACCTATCTCAAAAACTATAAGAGATACTTTGATCAAACCAAAAATCGTTGAAAGAGTTAATTAGCATGCATCACCTCTATTTTTTTTAGAATTTTATACCCCGTAGTTATAAAAATAGAGGGGGGGGGACATACTTTTTACGACTTTGAGAGCTGATATCTCAAAAACCGTTCACTTTAAGAAAAATGTTTTTTAGAAAACTTTATATCATTTTAAAAGACCTTTCCATTGATACCCCACACGGGTATGTACATCGAAAAAAAAAATTTCATCCCTCAGTTACATGTATGGGGGGCCCCACCCCCAATTCTTTTTTTTACTATTTAGTGTCATATTTTTGTAGCGGTTCATACAACACATATTCCCATCAAATTTCATCACTGTAGTACTTATAGTTTCCGAGTAAATCGGCTGTGACAGACGGACAGACGGACAGACGGACAGACGGACATGACGAAACTATAAGGGTTCCGTTTTTGCCATTTTGGCTACGGAACCCTAATAAACGGCATTAGTTGTCTTTAAAGCCTAGATTTAAACGAGTAATTTCATTCTGAGCATTTTTAATAAATCCCGATCAGTTAATGGTTAAACAATATTTAAAAAGACCCACATAATACTATATGTATTAAGGCATTATATGAGTAACTTTTCATGGACAGTTGATTCAAATTACAATATTAATATAGCGTGATTAATTGAAAAGACTAAAAAATATGTGGAATTATTTTTCACTTCATATAAGGCCACTTAATCTATTAAAATTTGTTTACTTATAGATCAAGTATGTCTGTACTTTCATCCTAATATTAAAACCGATCAAAAGCCTCGCTCCATAATGTTAATAACATCACCATAAAACAGTAAGAATCAATCCATTTCGTGCCATAAGTGCTTTTTATGCATTCGTTTTATAATGATGGATGTTGGATGTCACACCGAAATATTTATGAGTTCCATAACGAAACAAGCGAGTGAAAAATATTCCAGGCATTATGGGTGATGCGTCAAAATGAAAATGTATTGAACCGTAAGTGGGAGGAAGTTTATGGCCCCAAAAAACGACGCGTCAGCCTTTGTAAACCTATAGGAGTATTGAATATTTTTTGGGACCGTTTTAAAGTTAAAGGTTTTAAGGAATACATTTTGCCGCATTTAAGACGCGATTTATTCATTATCACTACATAGTATAAAACAAAGTCGCTTACTCTGTCCCTATGTCCCTATGTATGCTTAAATCTTTAAAACTACACATCGTTTTTTTAATGCATATTAATATATATTCAAGAGGAAGGTTTTAGTATATCATTTATAAGGTTTTAGACAAAGCGGGGGAAACCGCGGGCGGAAAGCTAGTATTATTATGTACTCTTGTGATCATTCGGAAGAGAAAAAATTATCTATCAATGCACAAAAATATTAAAAATCATTTTTTGGTAGTGGCTCTACAATATTTCAGTTTCACTATTTCAGCAATTATATTTTTACTTAAAACTAATCAAAACATGGACAGCTAACAAGAACGTACACAATTGAATATTTTAATTACTAACGAAATAATATTAAAAATATGATCAAAAACATACATGGACATTTAATTTGATCACTAACGATATTATAAAAAATATATTCACAAAAACAAGATTGTGAAATAATAAACAAATTGAACGTTAAAAGTATTACATGTCGCATAAACAGGACTCTCTAATTAATTTACCACAAAGAGTTGTATTGAATATCACGAGACCCAAAAAGCTAAATTGAGCTTAAAAATAAGCACTGATACATTTTTTATCAAACACGCTTTTATATAATATTTATACGGCTGAATGCTTAACAACGTTATGTGGTGTGGCCTTTTAGTTTTTAGGCCTTTTATTCGGCATTTGTTTCAAATGTTAAAATTATTAATGTTTTTGGCAAATTTATATTATAGCACTAAAAAAGGGGACCTTTTTCGAAATGGTTTTTGAAACTAGAAGCTCTTTAATTTTTTTATTGAAATCGCAAAAATGTAGTCTTATTGACTGTAACTATAACTCTATATAATATTATAAACCAACTGTACAAATATTACGTATAAAAATCATTACCTATAATCTTCACTGCTTTATAAAATCCAATATATTTTTAATCAAACAGTATTTTAAACGCACATCCGAACACACGACGACGAACACGACACACGACGAACCATAGCCAACGTAGAACTTCAAACCAAAATATATTCCATAGTAAAGACACCTTTAATTATTGTCTTAATGAAGACATAATAAACCTAAATTTACAAACCTTTTAATACAAAGCCCGGGTTACGTTGATAGAAACAATTTTGGCGTCCTAATCAAATAGGGTGAGGGGATGATTTTAAAATTAAGTTGATTAGCATAAAGACGGTATGGCTCAATCTATGTGCCGTTGTTTAATTTTCTTGGCCTTGTTTTTAGTATTGAATATTATTAAGTTTAAATATATAAAACTTTAAAACTAATATTATAAATGCGAAAGTAACTCTGTCTGTCTGTCTGTCCGTTACGCTTTCCCGCTTAAACCTCTTAACCGATTTTTATGAAATTTGGCACAGACAATCTTTAGACCCTGAGAAAGAACATAGGCTACCTTTTATCAAAATACCACGCGGGCAAAGCCGCGGGCGGAAGCTAGTATAAAATAAATTTAAATAATGATACAAAAAAAACATTGTGAAATATTATTTTAAATACCAACTTAAAAATATTTGGAATGTTTAAAGAACCTCTGAATTCTATCTATAAACATTTTTAATTACAAGAAGATACCTATTATGTTAAAATATCTCCGATTTCGAAGCAATAAATATTCGAGATTTGGTTTTTGAATAATATTTACCTAACAACTTATAAAATGCAGTAAATATAAAATATACCTACGTCACAATTACATAATATTACTATAAAAAATATATCAAGAGATTTCTGGCAAAATCATAATCAAATCAAATCCTACCATTTTATCATGTAAAAGTTAAGCCTCTAACCAAAATCATCAATTAAAAAGTATATAAAAGTAATTCTTAATAATAATTTTAAATCTTAAGAAGGGTTGACCTCAAATCGACATTGTAGAGGCGCAATGCAGTTAGACCTTTAGCTTTACTTATCGTGCTATTGAAAGAGTAAAGTCTAGATTTTTATTATATCTAGACCTATTATTATAAATGCCAAACGGTTTCTTCTTGCCTCATTATTATTGGATGAGAATTTATTTTCAAAAGCTTAAAAAAAATTAAATTTCACACACTTAAATCCTACACATTTTAGAAATATCTTGTGTGCACTTTTATTACTCAGTCTTTTTAAAAAGACATAGGTTTTGAACTATTTAATAATCTATACTATATACTAATATTATAAAGCTGAAGAGTTTGTTTGTTTGAACGCGCTAATCTCAGGAGCTACTGGTCCGATTTGAAAAATTGTTTCGGTGTTAGAAAGCCCATTAATCGAGGAAGCCTATAGCCTATATTATTAACATAATTAATATATCATCACGCTAAGACCAACAGGAAGCCACGCGGGCGAAACCGCGGAGCGCAACTAGTAAAACATAATGGAGTAAACACTCTACAACAAAAATCTATGTACCATTTACCACGATACCAGGTACAAATTACCATACACAAGTTATAAAATACATACAAAATACCCCAATATTTTCGATAAAGATTTCTTTTACCCCACTAATCGTATTTTACAAAAACTTAACACCTTCCAACAAATTGCTACACACTAATCTCCTGAATATAAAGCAAACATTAGTGTCTCCAAGGATTAAATCGATAGCTAATTGATTCTAGGTGTCCTACGTCCGATACCTGCTTAGCTAAGTGCAGATTAATTGAGTGCCCGTAAACACCTGGCTTAATTAGGCAGGGTTCGATTTTTCCTTGTACAGTTTAAGTATGGGATTAATGGGTGTTTGCTAGCTGGATTTATGAGACAGGTTCTTTAGATAATGTACATAATGTGTGTGATAGAAACTAATTCAGAAATTTGTTGTACCTAAGTATTCATTGAGAGTATCAAATTAAGTTGTAACAATAACGAAGGAGTGGTAGAACAAGAATTGATGTATTCTATTCTTTCCGTGACACAAAACAAATAAAAGGGAACCTCTTCTATTATATAATTATATACAATATATTATATTATATTGATAAATAATATGGTCAGTTACGTGGCTGTGTATATGTTACAGTCAAAACCCTTAACCAGTCAAAAACCTTATTGACCGGTAAAATTAGTCAATAAGGTTATTGACTAATAGGTAACATATAAGGGTGTGGGTTAGGTTAGGCTCGTGTAGGCGACGGGGCGACGGACGCGGGGCTTCCATTTTTGTGTAGTTAAAAAAACACAAACCTAACCTAACCCACACCTTAATATTATGTTACCTATTAGTCAATAACCTTATTGACTAATTTTACCGGTCAATAAGGTTTTTGACTAGTTAAGGGTTTTGACTGTAGCATATACATAATATACATAATATTATAATATATTATTCTTTGTTATATTCAGGTACCTCGTTATGTTAAAACGTCTACAAGTAGTTGTTGAGGATGCTTACGGATCCCGTTGGTATTCATCAATTGTTCAGAAATATATTATTTATATACCTAAATATTAAAAGGCTAGTAGCTCAGTTGCCGCGTCTTCTACTTTATTTTAGACTACCTCTATTTTTATGTCTATTTCATATAAATATTTAAAGTTTTAAAGTGTGGAAATTATTATAGGTATAGAAAATAAAAATGTGTTAACGCTGTGTTTATTGGCTAAATACTGTTTAACCAGACAATCTAATATCTCTTTATAATATCGCTGAATATGAACACTGACGGTATGAAAATAAATAGAACATTCCCGTATAATGGGAAAATGCTTCGCGTCTCATACGTTGTTTAAATGTAATAAATGTTTTGAAAATAATAATAGAGTAGCGTTATTTAAAGTGCTAAACAAAACTGTGAATTTTCACGCTATAGTATTAGTAAAACTACTTAAATTCTAATTAAATCAATAATCAACGCATAGAGAAGTGAAATCTCTTTGATTCGTACATCATCGACATTCGGTGAGCGCGACCAAGGGCCGGGGCACGGGATGCCCCGGGGATGTTACAAAAGCACAATGCCTGAGATCTAGAGAGCCTCGTGGAAGCTCTCCGGCGGTTGTTGAGTCCCGATCCCCGCGAGAGATCGGAGCGAACTCGACTGACATTAGCGACATATTACGTCGCGTTAGGTCTAATACGACATTAGCGCTAAATAGCGCGCGGTGATTGGTTGTGCTCGTATGTAGGGAAGGATGAAGGAGTACACCACAAAACAATAAACATTTAATTTCTACATTTACTATTTTAATTATATTGGCGTTACCAGTACTACTACGTTAATAATGATATAGGTAAAGCTATATCTACACTCCATAAAAACCCAAGCTCATACGTGCACAAGCATTATTCAAACAGCTTAAAGTCGCTAATAAAACGGTTCGTTTTCGCCTTCCAGTAGCGATACGTAACAAAAGTCATGAAGCTGGAATCCTTTTATTCGTTCAGAAATAGGGAAAAAGTGTTCGTAAAGCCTTTCTCTTGGTGTTCACAGCTATTCCAGATATACTTTGACTCCATACTTCGTTCAAACGAGAGTTTGATACGGGCACACGGATTTAGAATGACTAGATTAGGTAGTTTTAATAATATTTTTAGGTGAAAATACTTTGTAACAGTTTATTATTACAACGGGTTTGTTTTTGTAGTATTGCAATGCGGGAAATAATTCGTTGAAAATTTACACACCGACGCGACGGCGGGACACTCTGTATGAATGTTGATAATGTAATTTATTTGCAAAATTGTATGATTTCATTTTTTGTTAGTCTTCACAGTAAATTACCTAAATTTTTAACTCATGAGTCACTACATAAAAATAGTTCTGATAGCTTTAATTGTCACTATAAAAAGAAATCCTTATACCTAACCTTAAAAATAAATGTTTTATAAAATAACTTCCAGTAAATTTAATTCCATGTGACCTTCGTATCTCCCCGTCACTATCTAGCCTGGATTTGCAAGGGATTCGGATAACGCGCTGTATTATAAAATGTTGCTCTCATATTACTCACATAAACTTATATAATGTTATGTTTATTGTTTGCTTACGTTGTAAGTATTAAACGTGAGATTAAGAAATAGAACTATGTAAAATAAGCTACTAAAAAGTTTTAAATATCATGTATTTAATGCTGTTCAAAATAGCCATTATTCGGTCATTGAATGTAAGTAATTCAAATATCTTTAATTCCTTGAATTATTTTGATCAATAAAAACAGCGAAAGAACATCCACCATAATTCATAGGTACTAACCCTTCTATCTTAATACTATTATAAAGGCGAAAGTTTGTATGGATGTTTGTTAATCTTTCACGTAAAAACTACTGAACCGATAACAATGAAATTTAGCACACATATAGAGGGTAACTTGGATTAACACATAGGATATATTTTATCCCGGAAATCCCACGGGAACGGGAACTATGCGGGTTTTCCTTTGAAAACGCGGGCGAAGCCGCGGGCGGAGATCTAGTTGTATAATAATTAAAAACCCTTGTAACGTGTCAAACCGTTCTATAAAACCACTTCATATACTAGCTACAACTACAACAGGTATATAAAACAAATGAAAGTCGACGTTAAATAACTAATAACATAGCTAATACTCTAATCTATACTTAATAGGTATTATAAAGAGGAAAGGTTTGTATGTATGTATGTATGGTTTTCACGCATAAACTACTGGACCGATTTTGATGAAATTTGGCACAAATAATCTTTAGACCCTGAGAAAGAACATAGGCTACCTTTTATTGTAAAATATGTACCACGGGCGAAGCTGGGGCGGAGCGCTAGTTGTATATATTAACGTAAAAGTCATTTTATAAAACCACTTCATATATCAGGTATATATATGTCGGCGCAACGACGATAAACGATTACCCTCAAACTACTAAATAATTATAACAAGCTAAAGTTCACTTTGATCTTTTTAAATAAGTGGTTGATTCATTAATCAACCACTAATGAAATAATTAAATTAACGAAATAATTAATCTTTGTTAAAAATGATAAAAATTCATTGTAAAATTCGATTGGCAACACTCAAACTAATTCTTGTGAGTCATGGTTTGCTTTAAATGCGATCGCCCGACACCACAGAGCACATTCACTCGCCGGCCGTCAGAGCGTTCGGAGCTCTCTCTATAATTTCCACGTAGATTAAAAAGGCAGTAAAATACCAACGGGCGTTCTACTTCGAGTATGAGCACCTGCTCTGATGATGGTGACGTCAGAATTGCTGACGTTACTCTTTTAAAAATAGCCTTTGGGCCCCTTCTTCCGTCATATATTATATAGTTCTTATGAATACATAGCCAGCAGTAAGCCGGGCAAATCTCCCGTGAAATTGACGCCCACCCTGGGTACGTTAAGCATCAGTGAATTGAAATTTTTAACGCGGGACTTCTTATTAAATGGTCTTCTAGAGACGTGATGCTAGCTTACTTCTTCATTTCTTTAAAAGATATGATTAACTATAAATTCATAATATGTACCTAGTTATTGATTATTAATAATAATAATTATGAAGGTGAAGAGTTTTTATTTGTTTGTTTGAACGAGCTTATATCAGGAACAACTCGAACGATTTCTAACATTATTTCATCGTTGGATGTACGTGATATCAGAGTGCTACTTATGACAATTTATGATATTTTTTATAGATCTCAAACAAAACTGTAGTTTTAAGTATTGAAAAGTATATAAATAGTAGAGTTGATTTTGTATTCACTCAAAAAATATATTCGTCTAATAAGCACATTTTTGTAACACTGAAAAAATAATATTATGTATTTGTACCTAGGCAATCATACATCTATTAGATATTTACGATTTTTTTCCAAGAGAACATTTGTCTTCATCTAAGAAGTCTAGACATCTGAGACTGAAAAAAGGGCAAGGGCCAGATGTTTCTTACATCTGTTTCTCGCACCAATTTTCTATAAAAATGGTTTATTTAGGAACAAATACAAAAACAACAAACAGTGTGAATTTATTTCAAAGACACTAAAATCATCTTGGTTTTAAGACGTGCATAATAGGTAATATTATTAGTAATTATTAACAAGTTGACTTACACAACTTTGTCTGCTCTACGACTAATATTTTACAATATTTTTTCCACTCCTCTCTATTATATCACGCTACGATCAATTCCTATTGATAGCTTTCTTCAATAAATATAACTCAACATAATGAAGTATTTACTTTTTTTAAATCAGTTCTTGAGGTTAGCGCGTTCCACCAAATCGACAAACTTTCCTTCTTCATAATATTAGTATAGTTTTTTTCAAATTTTTACATCATAATATAAATAACGACATAAATCTAAACCGTGAACATCGCCGCGGGAAAAATCTAGTGTGCATCGTAATAGATAACGGTTTACAAGCGCGAAATTGAAACAATTTATTCATACCGTCATTGTGTGAATCGTTTTGTTACATTCAATAAGATAGATTGTGAAGGAATTGCAATGCAATCACATGTGCAAGGGTAGTAAGGAAAATGTTACATGTAATACTATGGCTCTACCTGGCTTTGAATGTATATAAATATAATATTATAGGCATGTGTATTGGGCTTGGTTCTACTTGTCTTTGAACGTATAAATGTATATAGGTATGTACATATTTAAGAATATAGGATGTGTTTTCGAAATGTATAAATGTTTTCTCATTTATTTATTTTATTTATTTAACAATTTTATGTACCATTACAAATTTTACAATCATATAATATTTACAAAAAAAAGGAAACATTCACAGCACATAAGGCAACCTTATCGCTTATCAGCGATCTCTTCCAGGCTGCCCAAGGATAAAGATTGATATTAAATGGGTACACGGGTGGCAATGAAAATAAAGATAAAAGAGAGTAAATAAAATACATATTATATGAATAATAAAAGAAGATAATATAATACATACTATTATTTTGAAGGAAAAGCTAAATCAGATAAATGTTTATTTAAAAGAGTTTTAAAGGAACTTTTCGAGGAAGCTCGTCTTACAGCTATAGGCAAAGAATTCCAAAGTCTGATAGCGGTTATTACAAAGGATTTACCAAGGAAACTAGTGTGGTGAGAAGGAAAGCTAAGGAGAAGGTTATCAGCGGAACGAAGAGTATAAACACCTGAATCTAGGAAATTAAATTGTTCTTTTAAATAGGAGGGAGAATTGGGATCAAAGAGGATGGAAAATAACAACTTCAACGCATTTGCATTCCGGCGAAGTCTTATAGGAAGCCACTTGAGTTTATTACGAAACTGGGAAACGTGGTCATATTTACGAAGACCGTAAACAAAACGAATGCAGAAATTTTGGAGACGCTCAAGTGTATTTAAATGCTCTTCACTAAGATCAGTGGTACAGGCGTCAGCATAATCAAGGAGCGGAAGAAGTAGGGATTTCCGACCGAGAAATCGGTAAGAAATGCCGTAAACGTCTTAGAGAACTAGCCGCTGCGTAGAGTTTGCGACTTGTCTCTTTTACGTGGAACGACCAAGACAGAGTCGTGTCAAAGTGAACCCCCAGGTTTTTTACAGATTTTTGAAATTCAATGACGGAGCCATCTATATGAACTTTGGGGATGTATGTCCAGTCAATCCGCGAGATTAAATAGGGGCTACCAATGATTATGACTTGGCTTTTGCTTGGGTTAATATTCAGACCGTACCTCTGACTCCAATTCAAAATTCGCTCCAAATCGGTGTTCGTGTTTAAGATTGCGGAGGATAGGTTCTCGAGGGTAGACTGGGTGTACATGTGATAGAGAGAAGATAAATTATTAGTTATGGAATTAATAAAAATAGCAAATAGGAGAGGGGACAAAACGCCACCTTGCGGAACGCCTGCAACAACATCACACCAGGACGATGACTTATCCTCCAATAATACATGCTGTCGGCGACCGTGCAAGTAACTGTGAAACCAATCAACCACTGTAGGAGATATGTTAATAGAATGAAGCAGTTGTAGCAGTATGTCGAAATCGACGGTGTTAAAGGCATTACTAAAGTCTAGGAGGGTTAGAACTGTCAACTGCTTCTTTTCCATTCCATTACGTATGTCATCCGTGACTTTAACAAGTGCAGTAGTCGTACTATGTCCTGGAAGAAAACCAGATTGGAAGGGACTGAGAATACTGTTTTTGTATAAGAAGGAACTTAACTGTTGGTGGATAAGGCGTTCAAGGACTTTGGAAAGGAAAGGAAGAATGGAAATTGGTCGGAAATCAGAGAAGGAATTTGGATTAGATTTCTTCGGGAGAGGGATAATTTTAGCGTCTTTCCAAATGTCAGGAAATTCACTGGAGGATATGGAAACGTTGAGGATGTGAGTAATGACAGGAGCAATTATATCAAGGATGGGGACAAACATATTACGACTAACTGAGTCACATCCGACGGCATTCGATGAAATGGACAGTATATTCTTTTTAACATCACTGACAGTGAATTGATTAAAAGAGAACGGTGGATGAGTAGGAGTTGCAGTTGATGAAAGATATTGAAGTGTTGACCTTTTTTGATCAGGGCAAAGATGGGAAGAAGATGCAAAATGTTTGTTCAACAATTCGATATTTATATTGGGGGGTATGTTATTTGATTGGGATTTACCAACTCCTAAAGTTTTTAAAAATTTCCAAATTTTACATGTGTCGCCGTTCTCGACGGAATTATGGATATGGCGTCTTTGTGCATCTCTACACAATGTATTGCAACGATTCCGGATATTTCTGTACTTTTCCCGTGCAAAATCGGTTTTAGCGGTTTTGAGCTTGGCTTTAGCGTTATTCTTTTTGTGCAATAAAGTTTTTAATTCGGGAGTAAGCCAGGGCGCAGGAAGGTGCTTAACTTTAATACGTCTTAGCGGGGCATGCTTATCAAAAATCTGTAGGAGCAAGCAATTAAACAAGTTAATTTTTTCATTTATTGAACAGACGTCATAAATCATATCCCAATTGACATTTTTGGCATCGTCTAACAGCATTTCTAAATCGATACCACCAAAATTACGCCGCAAAAGGTAGGAAGGCTTGAGTTTGGGAGGACGTAGGTTGTAGGATAAATGGATGAGGTCATGGTAAGAGAAAGCGTCGGCTGAACACTGACCATAGTTAGAGACTAAATTAATATTTGAAACTATCATGAGATCTAGGAGTGAAGGATTACAGTTAGGACTGAAATGTGTAGGATTCAAAGGCAAGGTTTGAAGGTTAAAAGAATCTAGAAGGGAGAGTAATTTTTTACTACGGGAGTCATCTTTTACCAGACAGGTATTAAAGTCACCCATAAGTAAAACGTGCTGGTAAAGAGGAATAAATCGGTCAAGGAGGAGTTGAAAGGAAGGAAAGTAATTAACAGTTAAAGAGGGACTATAAAAAACTCCTAAGAGTATTTTAGTGTTGGAGAGAAGGATTTCAAGGAGGAGGTGCTCGGCCGCATCAGCAGGGGGGGGCTGAGAGGATGCGCTTAGTAGCGAGTACGGTATATGAGAGCGTAAGTATATCGCTACTCCTCCCCCGGTTCTACCGATGCGGTCATTGCGGATGAGTTGGAAACCGGGAAGGGAGAAATTAGTTGAAGGAAGGGATGGCTTGAGCCAGGTTTCGGAGATAAGGATTGCGTGGATATTTTCTGAGTTAAATGAAGCGAGCATATCGGGATAATGAGCCGGAATGCTTTGGGCATTGATATGAACTACGTTGAAGTTTTTATTAGAGTTATGGAAAATATTGGAAAGAGTAAAATCTAAAGGAGGAGAGGAAGCGCTGTGAAAGGAATCACTATCAGACGAAGGCGGGGAATTATTGCTGTAAACAAAACTATTATTTGTGGAAGACATATTATAAATTAAGATAGAAAAAAATTATAAATAATAATAATAAAGGTATAAAATCTATACATATAATAAAATCGTAGGAAAGTCAAAACTGTACATTGAATATTTTTTTAAAAGAATACTTGATCCATGATCTATAATCGATATAGAAGCCAAAAATATAGTTTTTAGAATTTTTGTCTGTTTGTCGGTTTGTCTGTTTGTCTGTTTGTCTGTATGTATTTCCGGGCTAATCTCAGAAAGTACTGCATAGATTTACTTCAAATTTTGCATGAATATTCCTAAGGGGTCGGGTGAGGATAGTTTAAACATATTATCATGATATCACCTTCGCGGGAGGAGCTGTGAACCTTTATTTTTCTTATATATTCCGTGTACTACGACAGCGTGCAATCTAAAGACTCATGTTTAAATGTTGGTTTCGAGTAAGCCATGCTATTATCTAGCTTTACAAAATAAAAACTATGTCATTTACGTAATTTGGGCCGAGAAACAGTTTAATGAATTTAGTAGTATAAAGACAAATTTGAAACAGCGCCATCTATGAGATTTCGTAAAAATCAAATCAATTTACATGTTATCACTACTGAACAACTGTTGAAAATTAATAATTTAAATATAATCATGTTATTTATTTAACTCTTTAACCCATATCTTCCCTTCCCTATAAGGTGCGCTTATATTTCGTGTGAATATACTACATTTTTAAAAGTGAGGGTAGATGTTTATTATTTTAAGTCAAACTAGACACCATTACAATTAATCTAATATTGATTGTGTTCATTGGTTACATTTTTAATCTTCGTGTTTTATAAATTTATAAAGAATAGAAAAAATTCGATCACGAGGCGGGACTCGAACCCACATAATTTCGTGATCGAATGTTTCTATTCTTTATAAATTTATTATTTATAAATTTATATTTATAAAGCATTTGAATAAATAAATAAATAAATAAATAAAATTAAAATAAATGTCATAAAACCAAAAATATCAAATTCAATCTTCGTGTTTTGTGAATTTTCACCATGCGTTCCCACAAAAGGTAAGTTGTTACTTTTATAGGTATTTTTTTTATAATGATAGCAATTCATGTTTTTTATTGGTTTTATAATGGTTTTATATTACACTTTTAGAATGAAATAATAAAATGATGAATTCTTTTTGACTTTTACAAGATTTTGAGGTGCGTTGGGAACAGTAGTTTGTTTATAAAATTTTATTTGTAAGTAGCTTTTTTTATTGATTTACAATTATTAACGTTTGATTTTTTATTTACAGATTCAATGTTCATAAAATTATATCGCCTTTGGAAGACTATTTCTGCTGACAATTTTACAACACCACTTGAAAATTGATGATTTGATGATGAAGATAGTGGCAGCAAGGATTAAGTGGAAATTAGTAATCATCCGCTTCGTCAATTTTTGACTGAAGTTAATGTCCAACGTATGGTTCAATCATTGGAAGTATCTCGGGTAATTTTGGAGGATATTTTTCAGGAAGGAGAGGAGGGGCAGCCAACCACATATCAAACTACTACGTTTTAGTACCGAAAAAAATGTTATTGCCAAATGAAACATAAATTTTGCACTCACAACTGTACAAGTTATGATTTTTATTCTGACTTTGCTGTTATCTGATTATAATATTTATCGTTATGGCTATCGAGGTACCGACCGTACTGGGATGAGAGTACATGATATTATACCTACTCATCATCCAGGATTGCTTAGAGCATTTTCACACTGAAAAAGATGTTTTCTTTGAATCGTAGTTGCTTCATTTATTTATTTTTAATCATTTTACATAATATGTTTTATATTTGCCCATTTCCATTATATTTTATAAATAAAATGGAACCAACATAACTTTGTTGTGTAGGTATCATTTCTCTATTAATAATCCGTAGGCATATTTTCCGAGCACCCCATTTAAGGTGCGGTCCTGAAATTATAAAAAGTTAATGTATACTTTTGCCTAATATAAGCTCAAGATCATTTTTAGATAAAAATAACAAAAAGAACTTATTTATTAAAATTTAGTAGATAAAAGAAATTATGTTACGATTTTATAAGAAAACACAGTATATTTATTAGGCGGCGGTGATCTCTTCCAGGCAAAAGATATTCATCAGCTCAATAAAATTGAATAGTTGTTGTTAGTTATTCTTTAAATTCACTGATTGTAATGAGCATTTCCGCATGCAAGTTGTATCGTAGTTTAGATATATCATAGTTTTGACACATTACAGTTCCAACAAAACCCTCAAATTTTTGAGCAGAGTTGAGCAAGATAATTTAAAAAATGTGCTGTGTTAAGTATTATAGAAAAGGTTAGTTCGTTGATAATTATCATTTCTTCATCATTTACATGGGTGTTGTTAAATGTTAGTAAAAATAAACTTTGACTGTTAATACTTTTGTTCAGTATTTACCTGTATGATTATTGCTTGGTAATTAATATGTATATTTTCATGTCGTATAGCTAATTATAAACATAAGTGTGATGTGAAACTAGCTGGATTTATTTTTACACACTCACAGCCATATATTTTATATTAAAATAGTGTAAATCATAATATTTTTTCACAATTAAAAATATTTCCTTTTTTCTGATGGTGTTGGCATCGAATTAAACCGCGCTGTCGTTTCGTTCACTAAAAGTGATGTTATGAGGACCGAATATGTAGCCGCCTCAACTTACGGAAACGAGAGTAACCTGCGTTGTCTGTTAGTTATTGTATAGTCGAATTTAACGTTACATGGAAATTGGAATCTAAATATATTATGTATACTTAGGTATATTAAATCTGTACATGAAATATATTTCCTAAATAACTATCACGGGGTGATTAGGGATCGACACTGATGCCAAAGAAGCAAACAGTAAAATTTTTGTCCGTATAACCGGTATAGAAACAAAAACTACTCGACGGATTTAAACGAAACTTGGTACAATTATTTTTCATATTCCTGAGCAGAGCAGTAACTCCATTTTTAAGCTTTCGTCGCGTGTGCAACCTTAATGGTTAAAGCTACACAGAAATCATGTATGAAAGAAATGTTCTCCTTATTATATAAAAAATATCTCCCGACATCATAAATGTCTATCTTTTATGGTTGACTCACAATAACACGTGTAACTTCCGATAGCTTAGGAGTTCGAAGCTTTCTGATTATATTTGTCTATAACACTCTCAGTCCGTTTTAACTCAATTTTTATTTTCATGCATCAGTGCCACCTAAAAAATCTTTATCTCGAAATTCGAGCAAAGCTAAGAAAATGAGAAATAAGAGTTCTCAAGAATCGTTAGAGGTATACTCTAGGCCGAAAACAACACGTGTTATGCCGAGAACCTGAAACCGCTTCACAACGAGAATTGCGGCTCACAGCTGACCGCGAACGGCATGTACTATCCCGTGAGACCGAAACCTTCACTGAGAGGGTATAACGTCTCACAGCTGATCACGGCCGTCACATTTTATCTCGAGAATCTGAAACTTTTACTCAATATGAAGACCGTTTGACAAATGATAGGGTGCACCATAATATTATTCGATCTCTTGAAGATGAACATGAGCATAAGCAATGACTAGAGTAGGGACGCGAATATTACAATTAATTGAGACAAAAACGATTATTAAGTTTGTTTAATGAAAGATTAAGAATTGAAACTATTCGGTCTCTGGAAACGGACGAATAGCGAGAGGCCCCTCTTACTGCAGACAGATTTCGCATAGTCTTAATGACTTAGAGGTAAACATAGAAGATCAATCTACGAATTCGGTGGTGGGGTCCGACAAATATAAAAGTGGGTTTTCTTATAACCTCACAATTGATTACAGATCATCTTCTGTATAGGCGATATTAACGTAGTATGTTATTTTTGTAATGCTTTAAAGTGGAGTAAGGAGTCGGCTTTCGTTTCAAGATACACCGGAACCTTTGAAATCACTACTTTTAGGCGCGGGACATATACAAGCGGCGCGGCGCGCATCGGGCGCACCGCGGGCGCGCCTGCCGGCGCGCATCGGGCGCGCTGTTGGCGTCCGAAAATGATATTTATATAGAGTGGTTAAATGCATTTTCTTCATGCATACTTTAGTAAAATTATGTTTTTTGTGCTAAAAGAGATTAACATTAATTTGAAAGTAACGATTTTGTTTTGATAATTCCTTGTAAGTAAATAGCGAGGATAACCCCACGATTGCAAATATATCTTTGTTGAAAATGTTGGAATTTACTTGGAAAATTTTATAGTACTTTTAAAGTAATTTTAAAGTAGTACTGGTGTAATGATGGAAGAAAAGAAGGTTAAAATAACACAAAATTTATATTGTACTAGCGGTCCGCCCCGGCTTCGCCCGTGGTACATATTTCGCAATAAAAGGTAGCCTATGTTCTTTCTCAGGGTCTAAAGATTATCTGTGCCAAATGTCATCAAAATCGGTCCAGTAGTTTATGCGTGAAAACCATACATACATACAAACCTTTCCTCTTTATAATATTAGTATAGATAAAATATGGTTTTCAAACACAGGTTTACATTTAAACCATATAAATCTTATCATTAAAATCTCAGTTCAAAAGTATTTACCTACAGTACTGATCATTCCACAATATTATTACAATTACAAATAAATAAAAAACACAATCAAAATCAGGATTATCTTTATTTCTGACATTGTAAATACATGGGAACTTTCATTATGCTCTTCTTCATTTTCACTTTCCCTACTGCCATCACCTGTGTAAATCATTTCATCGATTAATTCAATTCACCTTTAAAAACAAAACGAAGAAGGGTATGTAATAGCAGCTCTATATAATTCCACACAGAGAGAACACATTTTTGACTGACAGGCTACCGTCTCCTACCACCCGATTTGTTTTTGATTGTGTATGACCGTGAATTGACCTCTATTTGGATGCGATGGGGGAAGCGCGCCTGCGGTACGCCTGCGGTACGCCCGCGGCGCAACGGTGGCTTGCCGCCTCGACGCCTGTCCAAAATTCTTTCATACAAAATGTATAAGAAGGATGTGGTGCAAAACAGATTGAAGAGGCGCGCTTATGGCACGCCCGCGCCCGCACCGCTTGTGTTTGACCCGCGCCTTAGAGGAACATGACGTGCAATCTAAACAGTTCTTAGACAATATTCGCTCTTATAGTAGTGCGTTTCAAATGATCCTTTGGTGCTCAACAATTATCAGAAGGTCCTTTCATGCTTACTTTTAAGATACAAGGTCAAGTTTACCATTTGATAGGATCCCTTTTGCCTGAAGGCCAACCTAAGTTTCTTTAAATATATTTTGTATTCGACTACAACGAATAGTCGAATACAAGAATTATCAATATTTCTCGAATTTAAAACTGAACTCATTTCACAATTTTAGAACATGTTTCATCAGGTTAATTCGTATGTATGCAGTTTTAAATCGACATTAGAAGCTTTTCCTCAAGATGGTGATATTAATATAAGATTGTTATAAATGCCGATAGACGGACATCTATCGGCACTCAGGAACTCCCTGGGCGTGTATAACGCCCAGGCCACAGTATTACAATTTTTCCTACAGCAGGGCGACGAATGTATTTTCGCATAGCAAAGGAGGGGAACTCGCGGGGGGTCAAGTGACGCGGGCCACGTACCATTAACATGCTTAGTTTGTGGTACCGAGCGCGAAAGAAAGTCATCGTGTTTTTGTTTTGTTACTATGTAAACTAACGTACATACTTAGGTACATATTCTATAACGGTGCTCTCAAACTGTTAATCTACATTTAATTTAGATTATTATTTGAAATACTAAGTAATGTAGAATTTTAATCACATTCCTTCATGTTTTCCTCAGATTTTCAATTTTCTCCGATTTTAAGATTTTCAGAGTGTTCAATTTTAATGTAGTTAAATTTTATAAGAGACAATTAAGAACATTCAAAAATAAAGTGTCACGTATTTTTTTTAAACGACGAATGACCTAAAACGACGTAATCGCGGACGAAGTCGCGGGCAACAGCTAGTATGTAAATAAAAATAAATAATATGTATATATATTGTAATATGAGAAAGATATATAATAAATACTATTAAATATAAAACAATTATTAATACTCAGGTATATTAGACCGGGATCCCTCGCCCTTTTTCGTAAGTGATTACTAACAAGCTAAATTTTCGTCAGTAGCTTCATTTTGACGAGACGCCCAACATTAGCTAGTACAAAAATTTCGTAAGTGGTAGCTAACAGGGGTAATGAGAACATAATTTGTTGATTTAGTGGTTATCAAAAATTCATTACTAACTGGTTTTTTTATTTATAATTCTTATTATAATAATCTAAATTAGCCGAAAAAATATTTGTCCTACAAAATGCTAGGTTTGATCAACGAGGTCCCATTTTTGCAACATGTTCTATTTACGAGGTCATGAAAAATTATTACTAACCAGCTGATTTTTTTTTTGTTGGTTAGTTAATAATTATATAATTTAACGCCCACATTGTCCTACACATTACGTGGAACGTTTTTCTAGTCCTAGACTCCTAAGTTGTCCATACCACAGGACCATTTTTTTTATTAGTAACTGTAGGACAAAAGTATCACGTGATACATTAGTGTGTTTTTTATCCGAATAAAACAATGTCCTACAAAAAAACTGGTATGCATCCGTAGTCCTACAATAATCGTAATTTTCCTTTTTCCTATGTGCAACATGAGGTAAAGTGAAAATATATTTATTGAAATAAATCAACTTTATTATGTAACATACATGAAAAAGTAGATATTTTTATATAAAAAAGTAATTAATTTTCATCTGACTCATCAGAAAAACATTCATCCTCACTACTGGCATCACTCTCCTCATCTTCATCAGTATCTTCTTCATTCTGATCTTCCGTGGTATCTAAATCTGTAATAATATGAAAAAAATAATTAATGTCGCCGAAAAATTAAAAACCAAATTTCAATAATATTAATAGGGTACCTTGCAATTGAGAAGATAATTCTTCAAAGGATGGGCTTTGAGGACCATCAAACCAATAATACTCGTATTTACCATCAATTATTGTCCATCCATAATTTTCAGGTACTTTATCTGTGGGGCACCGCATGTGTGCATTACACCATACATTGCTGATGAATACCGTTCTTTTAATTTGTTGCAACAATTCTTGTTTTGTTGGTGGCAAACTGGAAGGATCATATCCTATAATATTTTTTTTTAATACTTTTTCACTTCCACCTTTTGATATAGCCTTTTTCAAATAGTTCATACCGTCCTCTGTTGATATCATTTTTGGTTTTTAATGAGTACACTCTACATACATACTCTTCAATAATTCGAACTATTTCATTTGACGTTGTTAATACTGTATGATCACTTCGTAGGAGTTGAATAAAAGCCTCTTGAAAATTTTTATTTTTCTTAAAAATACTGAAAGGTCTTTTTTTTCTTTTTTTTCTTTTGACAGATTGAACTTAGTACATACAAGCTAACATTAGGCGTCTAGTGGTTGTGTGGTCGATGTTTCAGAGCGTCCAACACGTGGTCAACAGAAAAAAACAGCACGGTTATAGTCGGCTTCAGCATGGAGTAACTAAACACAGTACGCAGCATCGCGCGCATGCGTACTAATATAACTAAACTCCAATAGAAAAATGTACAGAATGAATAGATTTTTATTGTTATGAATTTCAAATTCCATTGGAGGATCAGCAAAATATACCATGCAATTTGTAGGACAATGTGGGCGTTAAATTATATAATTATTAACTAACCAACAAAAAAAAAATCAGCTGGTTAGTAATAATTTTTCATGACCTCGTAAATAGTACATGTTGCAAAAATGGGACCTCGTTGATCAAACCTAGCATTTTGTAGGACAAATATTTTTTCGGCTACTTTAGATTATTATTATAAGAATTATAAATTAAAAAACCAGTTAGTAATAAATTTTTGATAACCACTGAATCAACAAATTATGTCCTCATTACCCCTGTTAGCTACCACAATCGAGCATTTTCGTAAAGGAAATTCTTGGGCGTCTCATTGAAACGAAGCTACTCACGAAGTTTCAACTTGATACTCATTATTTTTACATCTAGTATATGTACTACAACCTAAGAGTGTCGGACTAGAAAAACGTTCCACGTAATGTGTAGGACAATGTGGGCGTTAAATTATATAATTATTAACTAACCAACAAAAAAAAAATCAGCTGGTTAGTAATAATTTTTCATGACCTCGTAAATAGTACATGTTGCAAAAATGGGACCTCGTTGATCAAACCTAGCATTTTGTAGGACAAATATTTTTTCGGCTAATTTAGATTATTATTATAAGAATTATAAATAAAAAAACCAGTTAGTAATGAATTTTTGATAACCACTAAATCAACAAATTATGTTCTCATTACCCCTGTTAGCTACCACTTACGAAATTTTTGTACTAGCTAATGTTGGGCGTCTCGTCAAAATGAAGCTACTGACGAAAATTTAGCTTGTTAGTAATCACTTACGAAAAAGGGCGAGGGATCCCGGTCTATATATAAATAAGGAATAATAAGAAAAAAGACGAATAAACACTGATTATACTAAAAATATAAAAACAATAAATTAAGGTAATTAATTATCCTGTACCTTCGGCGCACCATTTATACTATTACAGTGTTTTTAAATTAAGTAAAAAAAAAAAAGGTATAGATGTAACAAAAACTAGCAACAATGACAATAAGAAATTTAAATAATAAAAGTAAATTAAATTAAGTATATAAAATATGTTGTCTATGACTTGAGTAATTACATTGTTTACGAATGGTAATTAGACACATTCATTCACCTGGTAATACAGATTAGCTATTGTAGGTATAGCTATATAGGTTGTTTACAAGTTATGCCGTTTATTGCAATGCGAATCTAACGTGTTAAAAAAGTGGATACTACAAATACGGATTACAATAAAAGTCAATACAAGTGAGCATACGTATTTTTAAATAGTCTCAAGTTTTCTACAATAAATAATTATCTATAAATTAAAAAGACGTGTGGCACTCGGGGACTGCCGCGGTAAAGCTATTGCATGCTATGCCTTCAAGCCACACCTCCGCGCCCGTCGGAGTGGGGAGCGTGAGGTTTTTCGTTACTAAATTTCTGGATTCGGTCCCCGCGCTCAAAGCCCGCGATAGAAGCTATGCAGTAGCTTAAAAATAAATAAATGTGATAATAATCTAAACACAGAAAGAACTAATGACTGAATGTAATAAAAAATATTACAGTTAACAAGCCTGCACCTAATTTAATAAAAAATAGTTAAAAGTAATAAACTGTCATTGATGTATAAAACAGAATTACATTACAGATTAACTTTGAACAAACAGGGCTCAATATTTTACAATACATAAGCACACACATTAAATACTTCTATAATAACTTTAAACACACAATATTCCTTACCAAAATAAACATTCTCAATCATAGTCACATCAACAAACTAAATCTTTAAAAATGTACACGTATTACACAGATAGTAAATCAGCAAGAAAATATACCCACATTCAAAGACGAATCACAAGACAGAAGTGTCTGAACATTGGCAAATTATACCCATCAATATGGACAAAGTAAGGGTTTATTCGATTCGTCTGTTTGTCTCTGTCTACCTCGTGGTTGGATGATTTGTACTTTTCGTCTGTGAGAGTTTTTGTTTACTATTTAAACTGTTAATACTATTTACGGACTTAGGTAGGCCGTAGGTTAAAATATTTCTAAAATTAGTAAAAGAATCGTGAATAAATGATAAAAATAGTGAAAGTTATTTTACTTAAACTGTCATTCTTTAAAGAAAAAGTCGAGATATTGAAGAATTTAATTGATTTACTTTCAAAATGATCAGCAGATAATACAATAGTATAATATATTGTATGAAATTAAAATGTAAAATATATAAACCGTTTTTACGAGTATTATAATCTTCTTTGAATATAATATCACTTCACAATCGTTACATCATCATTTATTAAAATAGAGTCAGGATTATTCAGTTTCAAAATCTAACCCAATCATTGTATTTTTACGTTTAACAATCATTACAAAAGACTATAAAATGTTCCAACACATCAAAGCCGAAAAAAACATACACAAACTATGTCTTGTTTTAAAGTTTCACAGACTAATAAATTTCTAAATCGACATTAACCAGTTTTGTATTCAGGCGCGCGTCGGATTCACGATCATGTAACAAAAGATATTTTGCATAACGCCCCGTGTGGATGTACCGCTAGTTTTTGTATAGCATTGGTGTTAGTTGGGGCGTGTTTCTTGTATTTACGTATTTTTTAAGGTCATTTCATAAAGTAAGGATAACTCTATTAAACTTATAAATCTGTCTGTTGCTCAATCACGCCTTAACTACTGAACCAATTTGCATGAAATTTGGTATAGAGATATTTTGATACCCGAGAAAGGACATAGGATAGGTTTTATCCCGGAAATCCCACGGGAACGGGAACTATGCGGGTTTTTCTTTGACTGCGCGGGCGATGCCGCGGGTGGAAAGCTATATATTGTACACAATATTAACTTACGTATTTATTAGCTTAGGTGGGATCAGGTTACTTATGACTTACAGAAGCAATCAAATCCACATAAAATCTACTACTATATTATGTATGTTGCACGTCATGTCGAACATTCTAAAACGCTTTCAAAAGAGCAAAGAAACAGCCTATCAAAGGGGAAAATAAGCGTAAATCGGAACCTAAATATTCCAACACTATTTTTTTAATCTTTGCGAGTTACGTTTGATATTACGAAGCAAAGCCCTTTGTCGCTGTAAGTAAGGCCAACACAAGTCAACGCCAAAGTTGTTCTACAAAAGCACTTTGCTCTGCACCTTTCTTTTGCAGTTTGTAGACGGTATATTTTTCCTTTTCGGTTTTCATGCACTACTTAATAATGTTATAATGATGTGTTGAATAATTATTGGTAGGTAGTGTATTGAAAATTGCAGCTAGAAATAATGATTGAATTTATGAATTGATATTAATTTGTATTGTATTGCATTGTTTGTAATAGTTCAGAATTTCACTTGTTTTGGGAGATCAATACACTCAGTTCAAGGTTAAAACATTTTCAAAGTATTAATATCTAATGGAGGAGATATTTTATTCACGAGAAACAAAAATAATATGATATGAAGTAGGAGTAGGTATGTTGATATTTTATCTTGTATTTTGTAAAATTCCAAATTGAACACCAATTTACTTGGACCTTTTTTTGCATAATTTAATTTATTAAGCAAAACATATTATTAATCTCTGTACAATCAACCAAACAATTCATTTATTCAAAGCAAATTCACAGCCACTATAACTATCAGAGCATTCAAATTGGCAAACGCTTAGACCAAAACCTGACGTCCCAAAAGATTCCGGTGATTGAAAGTGCATTGCAGCGTCTGGTCTGCAGATGTCAACAAAGGGGCTAACAAAAGGAGCATAGGTAAGTGTACAAATGTTTGCGATCGCACACACGGTTTGGTAGAGGAATGTGTTAAATCCGTGTTGGGTGCAGACTGTAGGCGCTTTGACAGATACTTGTAGATACATTTTGAAAGATTGTGTGTGGTTTAATAACAATTACGCTATTTAATATGATTTTAAATGCAGTTTTAAGTATTTTTTCTTTATGTAGTAATGTAGATGTACAGTAATATAAGCTAGCTTTGTCTATATCAAAACTAGCCGCCTGCCATGGCCGTGTTTTTTTCGTAAGGTTTTCAATTATTTTTTTTAATTTATATGCTGATGGAGACTTATCTATTAAACTAAAATATAATATATTAATCCGATTTTCTTCGATAAACATAGAACAATAAGGCACGGTGGGTTTTTCATAGTGGTTGAGTTTTCCACGTATCGTGACTATACATATTAAGTATTTCACATTACAATGCAGTTTTGTGAAATGTATGTTTCATAGCGACATATTTTAAAATTGTAAACATGAATTTGAATGTATAGAGTTAATAATTCGTAAAAACTTCTAAAAGTAGAGTTCATTACATGTTTATTTAAAATTATTGTTGATCATAAACTAACTTGATTAATGATGAATTTTTGTGAGTTTTCTAAAAAAGTATGTTATTATTCAATGAAAAAGCACAACCTGATAACATACTTTAAATAGATAATAAACTATTTAAAGTATCTAATAAGGTAATATTCATTGGTGGATTGTTTCTCAACTCTGCACTATACATACATAAAAACTACATAAACAATTACACTATTAACATTCATTTTTTGCAAATATATTCCGTAAATAAATAACACAATAATTTTCTTCCAATTTTGATTTTAAATTAATATATCTCTCTATTCCTCGACACTAATTAAAATTACGGACATTATAAGATCTCGCTAAATGAATCCGCATACCAAAGGTACATATTATATTCGACAAATTTAATAGGAAATTCTCAGTTTATACCGAACAAAAGGCTTTAATGGTATGCCAAGAACAGTGGATTGCAAATAAAAGGCTTACGTTTCAAACGCATTTGGCTCATGTAATATTGTACTTGAGAAATAATGATCTATTCTATGGTAAATATTAATGGATTTTTATAAAACTGAAGTTTATTGTAACCCCAATACGATTGTCTGTTGCTAATATTGTATCGTTTGATTGTTCAGAGGTTTGTTATGAAATGTGTTTTTGTATTAGCTTCTACATAGCGTCTGCTTCGCTTATTTTTTTTTTATTCTAGATAGGGAAGCGCACAGGGAAGCGCTTGCCTGATAATATGTGGCCTAAGATGGTACGCGCTTCTCTAGTACCTAGGTACAGGTTCACTCCTCGCTTGAAGACCCCCATATTGTACTCGTCGGGGACACAGATTCAGGAAGCATGTTCCAGTCCCTTGCGGTTCGAATATTGCAAGGAATCGCATTTTTAATAGAGCAAAATAGGTGAACGATAAATTGTTATTTTTTGTTCATATTAATTGTATTTCACGTCAAATCTTTGAATTTAAAACAGCTAAATCCAATTTTAAAGAAAACATTTTTGCGCACTTATAATTTATAATTCCCTGATCGTTCTCAGATAAATTGTATGTTTTAAAATCTTCGAAATGATTATCGATTTGTTAAAAAGAACAACTTAATAAATGATGTATTTTCAACTCACATTAAAATATAATAAAATTTATTATTCAACACTTGGGTATAAGTTGAATATATACCTATTATTGTATGTTTAAAAATGTATACCTCAAAGATCAATGCAACTAAAACTAAGCTTAAACCTAATAACTAACTATCGCAATGTTAATAAACCACCGTTAATTAATACTAATTGGTCTAACGCGGTGTAATTGTATTGAATTCAATTGTTAGGGATCGCTTTAATTGTATTATGGATTAATATCTCTCACACCTATGAGGATGTGATTGGCAGATGTAGGTACTGTTTGAAAGGTAAAGGTGTAGGATAGATAGATATGGGAAACATGATTTTAAGGGTAAGTTTTAGAGGTATTTTTATGAGAGGATTTGATCATCAGAATTAGAAATGTCTAGTGAAATATTATCTATACGTATACTAATAATATTATAAAGCTGAAGAGTTTGTTTGTTTGTTTGAACCCGCTAATCTCAGGAATTACTGGTCCGATTTTAAAAATTATTTCGGTGTTAGATAGCCCATATTTCGAGAAAGGAATATATCATCATCATAGGCTATATAATATCATCACCCTAAGATCAACCGGAGCGGACGTTCTATTAGCATTAATATAGATATTTATATTGATATAATTCTAACTCCAATTATTAATTGTTTCTATTTATTATGCTCAATTGTGCATGAAACAAAATACGAATAACAAAAAATAGTATATTAATATACTTAGGGCCGATTTTTCAAAGCTTGGATAAAACTTATCCGTCCACTAAAGTATTACACGATAATATTAAAATGTCACGTAAACTGTCAAATACGGGCAATAAGAATACGTTTTTAAAATGGTAGTTTTATACATTATTCGACGAATAAGATTTATCCAAGCATTGAAAAATCGGCCCTTAGTGCATTATAACTGGCTCTATTATCGTGCATTGTGCAGTGATCTCCACTAAGAACCATGATATTAAACAATATGTTCTGAAAAACTGTGAATTTGTGAAGAAAAAATAACTGTGTAGGTAAGTGTTTAATAGTCAACTAACCATATTCATAAATATTACACACAAACAAAATATTTCATCCGACATGCTTATTACATACGTAAAGGACAATTGAAATTATAAAAAACCTAGCATAATATATTTATCTCATACAACAACCAAAACATTCGATTTTAAACAATGCACAATCGCAATGCTAGGCGGCAGATAGCAAGTGACAGCAAAGCTTTAACGAATTACATGCTTACTAGCTTCGCACGTGTTTATCGATTTTGGCTGTTTAAGATGGTGTTAATTTTGTATGTTTGTTTATTACAAAATGCTTATACTTATTTTAAGAACTTCAGTCTTGATAAATTATAATCAGAATAAATATAAGATATACTTTGCCCGTAATAAAGCTAGAATTAAATGGCTAGATAATTATTTAATAGGTAACTACACTTATCCCGCGTTTTCAAAAAAAAAACCCGCATAGTTCCCGTTCCTGTGAGATTTCCGGAATAAAAAGTATCCTATGTCTTATTCTGGGTCTTCAGCTACCTACATACCAAATTTCATTGTAATCGGTTCAGTAGTATTTGCGTGAAAGAGTAACAAACATCCTCACAAACTTTCGCATTTACAATATTAATAGGATACATTAAAATTGAACACAAAATTCAAACTACAACAAAATAGCAGCAAAGCGATTAATTATAAAACTGTAACAAAGCAGTGTTTAGCACAATTTATGTGTGTCCAAATATTATTTCGGACCGGACGTGTCAAGTGGCCGCGCGGCCCGAGGCGCCATGTTTTTTGGCTATTGTAAATTAGATTCTGCATACTTTTAACACTTCCTGTGTTATCTGCGGTTTTATGTGGAATTGTAATGTTTGAGGTTGCTTCATGGTTGCTTTTTAGTTAACTTTGTGTATGTTATAGGACTTATAGGTGTGCTTTTTTATTTAATATTAATTATTTTACTCTTTTAATATCATATTATACTTATGAATCGAGATATTGTAAAATATAATATTATTATGACAAAAAGATGTTCAAATAATTGTAACTATTCAAGCCTTGGTAAGAAAATTTTTACTTTTATAATTATTATTAATTTTGTAGTAGTTCAAGTTATTCAATGATATTTAGATGTATGATATTTTAAATAACAGTCTACTTTGGAAGTTATTACAATTAAAATATTGTCACACAATAAAAAACAGTAACAAAAATCATCAAATTTTCACGCTGAAGAAATCACATTGGTTAACTTTTTGTAAAAGTCACAGTTTTTCGCAGTCACGGATTGCATTCGAATATGTCTGCAAAAAACTTGCAAAAAATATATGAAGAGAAGCCTGTAGCAGTTCAATACTACGCTTCGACACCGCACTCGTGTTTCACTGTTGGTTAACACTGGGGCGGATTTGGTGGGAAATTATAAGGGCTCTGGGTTTTTGCTTCAGAACATTATATGAAAGTTTTTTTTTGCTACATACATAATCTCCTAGAGTATAAAGCCATTAAAAAGAGGCGTGGCATGCATTTTGTTTTTAACTATATGCTTGTACCAGCTTTTTAAAAATATAAGCTGTTACTCGGAAGTGATGAAGCTTTATAATGGGAATACTTTTTTTTTCGAGCAGTTTTAAAGAAACAAATAAATAACTATTTCCATATTATAATATTTGTAGATTTGTTTTTTCAGCTGGCAATACGGTTGGCTTAATAAATTTACTGATTGTATTAAAATATGCTTGTAAGTAAATGATTGTGATGAACATATTAATTTTCGCAAAACAGATCACTTGAAAAGCAATATATTGGGAAAATTATTAATGTTGTCATAACATATTATAAGGTTTCATTTTATATCATTTTAAAATGAAAAAAAGCAGTATGCATATAACGTATTACACTGTTTTATGTGATCCGCTTTTTAAAAATCATATTTTTTAATAATAATAAATTAATTACACTATAAAACAATCAAAACATATTTAAATTAATTTAATGAAAATAATAATCAGGGGCAATTTCGGGCCCCAAAAGGTCCCAAATCCGTCCCTTAAAACTCCAATCGCGAACAGGAATGTAAATTCGTTCTTCTACGTGGGAACCGTACACATGTACACAAACATGTTTTTTGGGGTGAGGATTTTTTAATTACTCGAATGAAGCGTGTTTTCAATGTAAATATTTATGCCCAAATTGGACGCACGGATCATGGTACGTGCGTGACTGTAATTGATAAAATTTATTGGAATGAAAGGTGATATTGTTGTGTTATGTTTATTTTTGATAAATACATAATATATTTTACTTTGGTACAAACTGGGTTGATCGAGGTAAATGCTGTATTTGTTAAAAAAAATACTTTCTGTTAATTAACTCAAGCCCAATTATTGCTAAAATTCGTATTCGTATGAATATCACAATCGCTCTTATTTTTTTAATTATATTACATGGAAAGTTAACGTATGTTACATTTTAAAAATAATCAAACACTAATGCTAAAAACAAACGAACTGAAATAATTATTGTAGTGTAATATAAAATATAGTTATATATTGTTTAGTGTAAAACATTTAAATCTCAATATTTCGTATATTTCATCAAATAGAGAATGATAATTATGTCCAAACCAGTATTTTAAATTAAAGTAATATAATATATTCCATAGAAATATAAAGAACTAGCTTTCCACCCGCGGCTTCGCCCGCGTTATCAGAGAAAAACCCGTTCCCGTAGGATTTCCGGGATAAAACCTATCCTATGTCCTTTCTCGGGTATCAAAATATATCTATACCAAATTTCATTCAAATTGGTTCAGTAGTTCAGGCGTGATTGAGTAACAGACAGACAGTCAGAGTTACTTTCGCATTTATAATATTAGTATGGATTTCACGCTCAAAAGTTGTTAGACTCTACAATGCAAACTTAAATACCTCAGCGCCATCTCTGAATATGTTGAAATTTCAGTTTAAACATGGACTTTATAGTTTTCAGGAAACACTAGCGACATCTGTACGGTTTCAGCAACTACAGCGAGCCTGAAAGATATTCGCAAGGCGCATCGTAGTTTCAGGGAGGATTCATAGATGGCGTGAAAATAAATTTTGTGATATATATTTTTTTTATTTTTACATATTCAGGGCATTGGAAATACAATTAAACTACTGAAAATTATACAACAACAGTGATGGTAAAATATCGTTTATTTTTTACTTTTGTGCATAATTAAAATTTTTATCTAAGATCTTATTGCATATACGTTATTGGCCCTATATTTTTTTTCTTTTATCATAAAAAATTGAACGTTATTAGGTGTGTAATGTTTTATGTAGTGTTAAAATAATCTGCGCTTAAAATAACAAGAAATTAACGAAAATTAATTCAAGCTTCTATTAGCCTAACCTTTCTATTCCTGAGAAAAAACCGTAATAAAGTCAGAAGCACAGTAAATATCGTTCATAAATGGAGTAGACGTTGTTTATTTGTTGTTCAGCTCGTAATGAGGACTTGGAGATCGAAGGTGTTGGTACAATTCATGGACTTTATTATTTAGATTAAGTTAAATTGTAGTGATTTTAATTAATTATAAAATTACACGTAGATAATAAAGTTATAATAAAATTGTTTGACGACCATGGTGTTAAAAATAAAGCTTCTCTTTCTACAGCGTCAGTCAATTATGTATTTTAATTGTTCATTATGTTACCTAAACTATTTTATAAGCTTTTATTATAAACATGCAGTTGCATTTCTAAATATTATTGTGAAATATCGTATCTTATTTTTTGTACAGTTCCTATAGAAACAGGTGGGAAATAAGCTCTACATGTAATAAATAAATTTAATTTCACAGAGCAATTAAATTAACTATGAAAGTGATAGGTATAGGGCACTTGTTTTGCGTACATATTTGCGCACTAATTATCTCCTATGCATTTGGCTAGTCTGAATCTAAATCTACCGTAGCCAAAACACAAGACTACCATTATTTATTATTATAAAATTTTTCCTCACTTCCAATAAAAATATCTCAAATACTAAGGAACATCCGCCTACATCTTATACCCTACTTCTCGAAGCTCCACGAATGCCAAGGCAATCGCGGTAACCCATAGCAACCCGTCACCATGGTTACATCGGTACGGCGCCATATTTTATAATGAATAAATTGAATACCTTTAACTATTTGCTACGAAACTATTGAAGTGATTTAGGCCTGATGAGGTTATTGTGTTGTTTATTGAATATGTTTTGAAAGAAATATGCTTTAATTTGAATGCAAGTTATTTGTATTTTATCTTAACGGGTATAATAAGTAGTAAGAAGTAAGTAGTAAGTATTATTAGTAAGAAGGTAATATGGATAAGGAATTTATTTTTAGAATATTGTATTGATTGTCACGAATTCTAATAGCTTTGTTTTTATAGACAGCAATAGATATAGGAAAGAATATTCGCATTCTTTTTTTTTTGTGTTAAATCTTTAAATTAATTGTAAGCAGGTATGCTTCCCTTGTTCATTGATTTATATATTTATGCTACATTACTTCCATAGGATGTTGGATCATCGAAAATAAATTATAATTAATAACATTGGAAAGATACCTTCATATTATTGGACTTCCTTTTATCATATTTTTTAAACCACTCTTTGTAATAAAACTTTAATTATGATCCACTTTACATACAAAAATAATAAAAGCCCGTGCTAGTGCTCTAATAAATTACGATTGCATACCTCATTTCCTACTTCAAATAAAGCCGGAACACACTAGAAATTTGTAACATAAAATTCAAATAAAGCGAATTTTACATGAATTACATGAGAGCATTCGTGTATAAAGTAAAGAATGATATTGTATGCATTTTGCATGAGGACGGTATTATCGGATAGCAAAGAATTTGAATATTCCGAAACGCTACTAAGTGTTCTCGAATTGATTTCGAACATATGGTGAGTTAATAGATTCTATATCGTTTTATTGTACTTTGAGATTCGCAAAGACTGATTGATGTATTAACTTATAAATTTCGCCGTTAAATTATAATCTGTCGCAAAATTGGGATAATATACTGCTTACAATTTAACGCACTTTTATTGGCAATTTATAATGTATCAATGTAAAAACGACAAATTCTAGGATAGACTTTCGACATGATGGTTTTGGTTAGGTTAAATTTACATAAAAACTTCATAATTTTAGTAATTATCATATTCATTGATATACTAGATTTCCGCCCGCGGCTTCGCCCGCGTTTTCAAAGGAAAACCCGCATAGTTCCCGTTCCCGTGGGATTTCCGGGATAAAACCTATCCTATGTGTTAATCCAAGTTACCCTCTATATGTGTGCTAAATTTCATTGTAATCGGTTCAGTAGTTTTTACGTGAAAGAGTAACAAACATCCATACATCCATACATCCATACAAACTTTCGCCTTTATAATAGTATTAAGATAAGATTAAGATTAAGATATTTTACGGTGAAAGTGGTAAATTAAAGCTTCTTTGAGCGAGACATTTTAAGAAAATATACTTGGTGAAAATCGAGTGAGAACCCATAGTATAGATAATAACAAGCGAATATGTAACCCAATATGTCATCTGAGGCCGTTCCGAACACAAAAGCATTCTTCACTATTATTCGTTCGTTAATATTCAACGAAATAATTCACTAAATTTTTCCCTTGATGTCCCAAAATCAAATAGCTTTGTCTGTATGGGGCTTAATATGAAAAATAAAACATTTGTATGGAAATATTATCTGGAATTTTGTTAGTTTTATAGGTACTGTTTCTGTTTTATGTTGATACTATAAAATAAAACCCCTGCGTAATAATCCACGGATCATAAAAAAAATTTTTTAAAGCTGGTTATATGTCAATTAACTCGGCGATCGGGAAGATTGAATGGCACCGAATTCTTACTAACTAACTACTACTACTAACTACTAACTTTGATTTGATTACCAGTGAAATACTTTAAACTACAAAAAAATATGTTTACTATCATTACATCATGATGACGTCAATGTGCTAAGAACGAGTACCTTAATATTTTGACAGATAGAGTTTTTAATATCTAGGCACATCTAGGTCACACTTCAATCCACTGTGAGGTCTAGGAAGTTACCTCAGAGACCGGTTCGCCATCCAGCAAATAATTATAGAAGAATTATAGATTACTGAAGATACTTAAAACTATAAAGGTAGCATATGGTGGTATAATATTAGAAACGTCATATAAAATTAAACATAACATAACGTATTACTCTATTAACTAAGTGTTAAAATTCTTGTATCTCTATTCCATTTTCAATAGAATATTTATTGTTTGACCTTTTGTACCTATAGCTTAATACTGAAATTTGAAAAAAAGTATTAATAGCATTATGTTCTCTCTTTATTTCTGTACACTCTATCATCAAAACAGCTCTTACGTGTTTACGTAATTAATTTTACGCAATTTTGCTAACGATAAATTTTTAAAAGGTTTTAATGGATTGCTATCTATTATATTCAAGCAATATTATATTATCAATACATAATAATTAATGTTCCCATAAATAGAATTGAGTCCAAAATATAAGCGCTCGGTTCAAAGGCGGTTTGATAAAGTCAATTGCATTTATTCGGCTTCAAAACCTTACAAGATCTGAGCGAATTCAAAACGCTTTCTTCAAGAATCATAAATAGGTACCGAAGTTTTGTTAAGAGAGATGTTTGATGAGGGAATATTGAAGATAAACTATTTTTTTTCTGTAGTCTCTATGTTGTAATTAATTATTTATTGCATTTGTATTGTGTGGAGGCATGGGGAAATGTCGGAGGCATTATTCACCAAGTTCAGAAAACAGAGCAATATTGTGAACCGAATATGTAAAATTTGCTAATAAATATTATTTTTTATTTTTATTTTTATTATAACCACAGTTTTGTGTTGATTGAAAAAGTATTATTGCTTTTATTTTCTAGTTACAGCATACGGAGCTTTAAAGTATAAAGTTTCATAGTTTTTTTAAATATATTTCCAGAGCTGTATACCAAGATTGACAACAGCAACGACGATTGATACTATCATGTACCTAGGTATATAAAAAACATGAAGGTGCACGCCCAAAACGAGTTCATAACAATATGTCTTGATACGACATAGCTCCTCTCTTTTGTTTACAACTATTTGATTTAAACCAACTTTAAACTATATGCAAGTATCAAACTATCAACTGACTCATTACCATCTAAGTGAATTAATGTGAACACAGTCTAAGGCAGATCAATACAGTGTGTACGAGACTTTACAAAATCAAAGATGGATAGTTTTTAGCGGTTCCAAGATTGACAACAGCAGCGACGATTCATGTTATCATGTATATAAAAACAAGAAAACACGTCCCTAACAATACTTGATAACCATCAGAACTACACCACTGCAACAAACAACTCAACTCAGTTCTTTTGTTTACAACTATATTATGTTCAAACATATGCAAGTATCAACTGACTCATTACCATCTAAGTGAATTAATGTGAACACAGCCTAAGGCAGATCAATACAGTGTGTACGAGACTTTAGTGATGTTGAGTCGCAATTTCCTCTACTTTGTAGCTGGCTTCCTGTTGAACATAATATATTTGAAAGACTTTTAATTGAATGTTCGTTTTATAGGATCTAGCTGATATTTTTAATTAAATCGCGATTTATTTTTGATTGATTTCATGGAAATTTTGTGTGACGACCTCTTTTTTATGTAAATTTAAATAAGATGGATGACATACCTATTATTAGGAAGTGATCAATTGATCATTTATAAAAAAATGAGAAAATGTGAACATGTTCTGACTGTTAGGTATTTTCCATCTTTGTTAGTGTCATTTTATTTCGAAAAACCATTACAATGTTATCAAATCATACTTATTAAAAGCTCTTTCAAACAATAATATTATAAGAAAAACTCTGGCAAGGAAATTCTTTAAAAAACGTCCCTATAAGAATGTCCCAAAATAACTTCCAAATCGTTTTGTTTATGAATTTAAAACACGAATTATTAATTTGACTACGTTTAAGCACTATTAATAATGTAATATCAACCAAATTACTATATCTAGACTCCTATTAAATATAGATACTATTAAGTCCTAACAGTACATGAATGCACACCACAGACTAGCAAAATAAAAAGCAGCTTCAATTTCTCAACATACACGTATATTAATACTCGTCAAGTCTACAAAGGTGTATACTGTTGCATAAAAAGCTTTACGTAATCTGTGGTATGTAAAAACACTACGGCGCACTGAGCACGATCATTTGTTACAAGATGACACTCTATTATGTTACCCCACTCTCTGGAAAATGTGTAATTTATTTTAACTAGTAACTTATACTGTGGATGTTTTTATCGGAATTCAATTAGGTAGATTTTGTGGGTGCTCAATTCATAGTTCGGAAGTCGGATGATTTATTTCGGCAAATAATGTAATCAACTGTCAAATTAATGTTTCACATAATATAATCTGTGTTGTACTTTAGTCAACAATATCATTAATTTTTTTAACCTACAACCTTTGAAAAACAACTAATTATTTGAAAGCATTGACCGTGGAATTTTCGAGTAATTCTCAAAAATACGTGTTGTGTCTAAGACTAAAAAGGATTGGATAAAGTTAAAGTTTTAATTAAAATCTAATTAATAGTTAATACCGCTTTGTTTGGATAAACTATCACAGCAAAATAAGATGCTTCTGAAAGTTTCTTAATTGAAGCAAGACTTTGCTTTTAACAAAACGCATCTATTACGTTTACTTATCGCGACTCATTTCTTTTCTTCATCTATTATTTTTGTACTTTGTAGTCGAGTTTTTGATTGCATTGTCAAATCATTATTTTTATAACTATTTATCCTTTTATTCAATTTTACTGTTGATGAACAAAATTCTTTATTAGATTCTATATTAAACACGTCATTGCCTAAATTTAATCGATTTAAAATAATCAAACGCGGTTTTTGTAACGATTATTAATAAAATAATATATATATTTCTATTGTAATGTTCAGTCTTCACAGTTCACACCAATACATTATTGGATCTATATTAGTATGTACGATATACTTACATAAAAAACTTTAAGTTTAACTACTCAAAACAACCTTTAATTCAGCTACTTGCTAACTAAAACATATAGGTACCTACTGAAAAACAATAATCACAGAATAATAATAAAGAACAAAGGCCCACAAATAGAAAATAACCCTCTATATTCACCATATCTTGCTATCATATAACACCAAGCTTTACATTAACACCAAGCCAACATAATGTTCACTCATAATAGAGTTTAGAACAATAGCAATAGACATTGCTATAACGACACGTAATACACACGCATTGAGACGCTCATTAGCCTCTTTGAAACGGGACTAACTAGCGTTAGATCACTTACACGGTTAAGAGGTCGCTTAAACTTGAGTTGGGGATGTATTGTATTGAAATATTGACTGTACTAGGTTGGTATAGATGTTGCTTATGTGTTGTATCGAATTACATTTTAGGTGAGTTTTTAATTAGCTTTTTTATATTATGTTTTAAGTTTTAACGTCAGTGTTTTACTCGTATGTTATATTCCATTATACATATATAAAGTAAGCGAGTTTCAGACAAGAACTAACTTTTTATTTCAAACTGTATAGAACATAAATTTGGTAAGAAAGCGCTACTAGTTTAGTATCTATGATATTGTACAAAAACAACATATTCTGTGCTTGGTAAACTAAGCAAAGAATACAACATAATCTAGCTAGTGTAAAAATCTTTTTAAGTGATTATATGTATAATATTATATATTGTGTATGTATAATATATAGGTAATATATTATGATATATATATAACTAGCGGTCCGCCCCGGCTTCGCCCGTGGCACATGTTTACGTTTTCTCTACATAAGAACCATCCTCGTACTTCAAGGAATATAATAAAAAAAGAATTATTGAAATCGGTTCAGCCGTTCTCGAGTTATGCGCTTACCAACACATTTTGCGATTCATTTTTATATATAAGATTATAAGATACCATGGATACAAGATCAAATTAAGTACCTTAAAAACCTGGAACAAGCTCTAAGCTGAAAACTCAATACACTCCTGTCAATATTAGCAAATACCACGAATTATCGTCAATTGTGGTCGCATTAATCGCATTACAATAATACATACAGTCTAGCCGTGTATTGTATTATAATATCAGGGATTATCAATAATTCGCATGTGATCCGCGGTAATGAATACCGTGGTAATTGATATAATGATTTGTAAGCGAGCGTTGTCTTTGATTTGGGATAACTTTTTTCTATATATTGTCATTTTAAAGTACCTACCTAAAGTATTAGAAATTCATATGTTTTCATAATTATAATAGAAGAGTTTTAACATCTTCAAAACATACATGGTCCTTTTTCGTATCAAACCACTTACAGAAAAATCTTTTTTAATACCTCAAATTGATGTACAATGCCCTTTAAAATCAATAGACACACAAAAAGCAATGTACAACGAAACTCGACCTCATCATAGCATACAACTCTATCTATTATTAGCTATACAATGCTCGCTTTCCACGTAGCGTGTATCATTCAGCGCACAGCTACAGAACAATGGTTATAATCCGAATTAGTGTGGCCGCCGAAGCGAGAACTGGGCACAATATGAATGACCTTTGTCAATAGCATTGACGCCTCGGTAGGAGGGCCGAATAATTTAACCCGTTTCGCGTTTATAGCGCACGATTTTTGGTTTTTATTGTTGTTTTCTTTGGTCTTAGGTGAAAGTGTTTATAAGTGAAATGTATCAGTCTTCGCATATTTGGTAATTTTAAGATATTGAAGTACAAAAGCGAAAGATAACCATAAGTCGAAAAAGCAAAAAAAATACTTACTGTAATACGTGATAAAATACTCACAAGTTTAAGTATGTCTTACTTCTTACGGTCTATGTATAACTTGAGTGTTCTTTTTATAGTTATGTTATTAGTATTAAAATGTCCGTATTTAATTGTAAGTTAATAGAAGATTTTGTAATTTTTGGCGTTGACATGTTATTCTGATTTTTTTATTAAGTCCTTCATGAATACAAACAAGACAAAACAAATTTTCATTCATTTTAATCACCCAGACCACACGACCAATATTTTCAATCACATCGTCCGACACGATACAAAATACTATACGATATATCGTACACTCTAAACGTACCACCGCACCAATGCGAGCGGCAGTCAGACTGTCTTTTGTCCGTATTTGAATCCGATGTTAATTAAAACGAATATTGTGAACTTTAATATTTTGGCGCGAAACATACAGCCTATAGAAACATTTGGAGGAATATTGCTGTAGCATTTTGTATATCAAAGGGCTTTAAGGTATGAATACTAGGACTTTGTTGGGCAGATTTCAATACTGGATTACGTAAATTGCTATTAAAGTCTGTCTTTGAAGTTTAGAACAAAATGTAATTACATCTTTAATATTAGTTACGAAGTATTGATATTTCAAATCTATTATGTATTTTAAACTTGAAAATCTAAAATGTGGACTGAGCTTTTACTATGCCACCTGTACTACTAATACTAAATACTAATACTAGTTTATAGTTTAACCACGATCTTAGGAAATATAGTAAACTAGAGGTCCACCCCGGCTTCGCCCGTGGTACATATTTCGCAATAAAAGGTAGCCTATGTCCTTTCTCGGGTATCAAAATATCTCCATACCAAATTTCATGCAAATTGGTTCAGTAGTTTAGGCGTGATTGAGTAACAGACAGACAGATAGAGTTACTTTCGCATTTATAATATTAGTATGGATTCGGAGATTTGAAACAAGAAAAGTGATTTAGAATAATGCCGTTATTTGAAAGTATAAGTGAGAAAAAAATCAATAAACTTTCTATCAAAATTCCTGCCTCCCAATATCCTACAAAATCGCTCGCAAATTCATTTTAATTCCATTGGAACTTAATTAAACATAATAATATTATCTCTCCGATCAGAATGTTGCCCGAAGCGAGATACACGTCACAAAATTGCATTTCCCTTTAATATTTAAGCTGGTATATTTTCACCACAAAATGTACGATGTAAATTTAGTGCGAGTTCGTGATTGAGGCAATTTTTGGTTAGATTTGGGGAAATTTTTAAAATAGCAATTGCTTTTAGTTCATTGCTAAACATTTTTATAATGGCAGCAGGTTTATAATTTAAAATTTACATCAGTGTTTTTTTTTGTAATTTCACTCAAAAATATTATGCAGTCTGTATTAAAAAAATACAATTAAAACTACATAATATTATAATCAATTACTCTTCGCGTTTTCCTTTTTACCTTCATTAGTTTTAAACCCTTATATCATTTTCGCATTTCTTTAATCTGATTGTCCCTTACGTGGAAGGGTTTTAACAAAACAATATCTCAATTTCAAGCCATCGAATAAAACGTTCAATACATTTAAATATTTAAAACGAAAGAGTGCACATTGCCCACGGGTAGGCTTCAACTAGCCAGCACCCGCCCATTCATGCCTACCTGAGCACTTTGACGCGTCCACGCTGAATGAAATGAAATTCGTGTTTGCGTTCAAAGTATTGGATTTTAGACTAATAAACGACACTGTGATATGGTTGTTTTTGCGTTGTGTACTGTGTAGTTTTGTAAATGTTTTCATGAACTGTAAGAGCTTAAACAGGATTCGTGTGGTTTAGTATCCTAGCAATGTAATATTATCCTTCGCTTTGTCAAATTTTATATAGATCTGATTAATAGTGTTTGCGTGAAAGAGTAACAAACATACAAATTTACAAACTTCGCGTTTATGTAGTTATAATAGTATCGAAGCATAATTTTTAATAATGTATTAACTAATCCGAGCTCAAAAGCTCAAAGTTTATATATATAGCCTTTGAGTACAAGAAGGAAAAAATTGACCTCGCCTTAAACTTCTGAGCCTTAAGATTTTTAACTTACTATAGAGCAACTAAAATCTCGACTCAAATAGAAATGTTAAAACTACATTAAACTATTTCGAACATTAGTATAATGCTCCATATACCTACATACATTCTCTTATAATAATTTTATATAAATTACGTAGAACAACGTATTGGATCATAATAACAGACAGTTATCGTGGAGGATAAAATAATCCAGAGCGTCTCGATCTGACGGTTTTGCAATAAAAACTGCAACCCATAGCTTACCTTACAAATTGCTTGCATGTGATCCTTGCTATACGTTTAAGGGACAGGCTGAAGCGGTGTGATTATATTTTAATGTTGCATGATTTTTTATGTGAAGGATGGATAGTGAGATAGTATAAAAAGTAAATTTGCAGTGATGAAAGTGGAACCTAAATGCTTTATATTTGTCACTAGCAGTCCGTCCCGTCTTCGACCGTGGTACATGTTTACGTTTTTTCTCCATAAGAACCATCTTCGTACTTCAAGGAATGTTATAAAAAAAGAAATGAAGAAATCGGTTTTGCGCTCAGTATCACATTTGGCGATTCAATATCAATTGAAAATATTTATATTGAATTTGAATTGTTACTTTATTAATTCATAATAATTATGATAGAAAAATGATTCTTGCATTTATTTTCCAAAAGCTAATTTTACTGACGTGTTACATCATTTTTTTTTCATTCATATTACATAACTAACAAAAATTTCATAATAACTTCTCAACTGGATTTTAATAGAAAAAAATTGAATCGCTTTAGCTCTTAACTTGTACCACAGACCTAACCAAGTCTAGCAAAAGAATGTCCCTATCCAGGCATCGAGCCAAACCGAGCTTTATACATATTCCTTATGATGTTTTTGGTCCTTGCTCAGTAATACTTGTATTTATGACTAGCTATTGTTGGTGGGTTTGCTCACTGATAAATGATGTGAGGTGAGCTTTTATTGTAAAAATTCGTGTAATTCAGTACTTGTTAGAATAAATGTTGGAATGTTTTTTGTTAAACTGATTGATGATAATGAATTGATATAACAAGGATAAAGGTAAAATATTATGACTATAATAGTATCAAAGTATGAAAATAAAAAATTGCGGGATCAATTTTTTGTAAAAAATCCATACTAATATTATAAATGCGAAAGTAACTCTGTCTGTCTGTCTGTTACTCAATCACGCCTAAACTACTGAACCAATTTTCATGAAATTTGGTATGGAGATATTTTGATACCCGAGAAAGGACATAGGCTACTTTTTATCCCGGGAAAATGACGCGATCCCGGAAATCCCACGGGAACGGGAACTATGAGGGGTTTTTCTTTGACTACGCGGGCAAAGCCGCGGGCGGAAACCTAGTATACCTATAAATTGCAATATACAATACATATTAATGCAACCAAAGTAATATATTTTGACACTATACATATTATAATATTTCTCCAGACATCCTTTTAGGTATGCAATATGCATTTCATTATTATAATAATTAATAATTTCTGTAATGTTCTTAAATTTTCCATTATTAAAAACCCGTTAAATCAAGAATAATTTTTAGCTGTCAATAATAATAAGTCGAAATTCCCGTTTTTAATTAATTACATTAACTAGTACAAATTAATCCCCCAATTCAATAAAAAATTACAATTTCGTTGAACATAAAAGAAAATTTTCCGTAAAACTTTTTTGCTGTCCGTACATGAGTATTAAAGAATCGTGCTACGGCTCTTAACATTCCATTATCGTATGAATATTTTATGAATGCAAGGCTCAGCTCCACTTTAGCTCAAATTAAATTTTTTGACATGCTTCCCTTTTTCTCTATTTATGCTGACTGTACCGTGAGGACGTTATTTACATAAAATTATTTATAGATCTGCAATACATAATAGCAATAATGTTCTATCTTATACAGGGTGTCCCACTATTGGTATACTAAGCGCGAAGGAACTTGTAGTTTTGCATACACTGATCACGTAAAAAATACTTTAAAAAAAAATTACGTCCAAAATTTTTTGCTAAATTTTTCCTGAAAATCCATGTTTTCTTCTCTAGCTTTGCGTAGCCGGCATATACCGCTTCTCTAATATGAGCATTTTATCTATGAAAACATAATCTTAAACGATAGCTCACGTGCTGGTGGCAAAGTTGGGCGGCTCGCTTGTTATGGGTGTACACATAGAGTTTTAAGAATTCATCTATTTGAAAAAAAAATGCGTCTGGAATTTTTTAATTATTTTTTACGTACTCAGCGTATGCAAAACTATAACCTCCTTTGAGCTTAGTATACCAACAGTGGGACACCCTGTATATAAAAATGAATCGCAAAATGTGTTGGTAAGCGCATAACTCGAGAACGGCTGAACCGATTTCGATAATTCTTTTTTTATTATATTCCTTGAAGTACGAGGATGGTTCTTATGTAGAGAAAACGTAAATATTATGTACCACGGGCGAAGCCGGGGCGGACCGCTAGTTTTAAATAAAAATGTACCTAATTGATTAAGTAATTCCGTTTAAATTAGGGCGATCAGTAGTAGATAATGTTAATACCTACATATTATACACAATAAAGAAATGCAACTTAAATTAATATTTTTTAAATAATTAAAACCTGAACTTTATTTTAGCGTCATATACATTCCGTTTAAACATCTATTCCTTGAAGTCTCAACCCCTGAAATTAAATTTTAACCAGAGGCGGTGCAACCCTAACCAACCGGGCCGTTCCTTGCAAAAACACTGAAAATTTCAACAGAATCAACAAGTACTAGGCGTAAAACTCAAGCCGTTTCAGGCCTGGCAGCTTGCCACGCCACGCCTAGGCCGACCATTGGATAATAATGTTAGCCAATTGACAAACGCCTGTATGCTATTGGTTGAAATATTATATAACCAGGTGACCTGTGACGTCAGAAGTAGGTCAGCAAAAACGGTAAACAACGCGTAACGTTATTAGCGCCTGTCACTGGGCTGCGAATGTTGCAAAATCGTGACATAGCTCTGGTAATATTTTTTTTATTGTAGGGTATAGGTTCGAGTTTAGAAGAGGCAAATAACTACGAGTACAAAGTCTCTTTAAACTAAGTACAGAATGAAAAATGTAATAATAATGTAATGTACATTGTACAGACCGGCATGAAAAGTAAAATTTTACCATGAAAAATATGTATCAAAATATATCTCATTTTTACTCCTAATTAAACTTGAAGAAAAACATTAATAAAAGCTTATAATCAGTAAAATAAAAACGACACAATAACGATATTTCATAAAATAACAACATAAACCTTGAAATACATTTTTTCTTTATAAAATTGTTAAAACGTGAAGTTCTATAACACGGTCACTGTCCAACCCACTGACCTGATTTCAACAATGCAATTGAGCCAGATTGAATATGCAACCATCATGTACAAAGTAAGTATATCTATTTGTAGCCATGAATTTTATTACCTATTAAAAATCATGTTATTACATACATGTTTTGTATCGGTATTGTTAGCATAAGCTAGCTACATACAGTTTGTTTTAAGCGTGAAGATTTAACAATCTGATACTTTTTGTAGTCGATACTACCGAAAAAAAATGCTTCCCCAAAATTGATTTTCAAAACGAATTTATATCATCAAAAATACTACTTACGCTGTAATTAATTAAGAAACAAAATACCAGCTTATTAAAAGCAATTATCGCAAATATTACAAACCAACGGACACGGAAAATAGCTACAACATTATATCGAATATTGACAACGTCTAAGAATTTCTAACGAGGTTCAATCGGAGCGTGAATTGTTAGCGAATCAACTCGTCTGGAGATCATTTGTGATGAACTTTCTGGAAGGTTTGGCTTGCAATCGATGTGTCAGCGTAGCGTGTACACACTGCATTTGTTAGTTATGTTCTTTAGTGTTTTGTATTTGTTTAACACGCGTTTATTAGCTTTACCTATCTCCTGTACCTACCTATATCTATAGATTTAATTCAAACTTTGATCACAATATTATATATTACCTATATACCTATCGATAATTATATAATAATTAGCTGTCCCGGCAAACGTTGTTCTGCCTTACTCTTCATCATTTAGGGGTATGAAAAATAGATGTTAGCCGATTCTCAGACCTACCCGATATGCACATAAAATTTCATGAGAATCGGTCCAGCCGTTTTGGAGGAGTATGGTAACTAACTTTGTGACAGGGGATTTTATATATAAGAAGATTTCACGGGCTATTAACACGTTTTTTTAAGCTTCACTTGTATGTTTTTAACTTTGTAACGTGTTGTTTGTCAATTTAGAACCACTTTAAAAGGACAGATTTAATTCAAACTTTGATAACGTATCAAGGATCGATAAAAGCACGTTAATTTCATGAGTTTATTCTGGTTTTGTATGTTGCAAGAATGCATTTGGTAAAAAGCACTCTTGGGTATCATGTATGTTGTTTTATTAGTGGTTCCAGTAATTTTAAGAATGCCTGAATAATTCTAGAAGTATTTTAGACAGGGCTTTGGTAACTTTTGTATCTGATTACTCATAAAACGAAATAAGTTTTATTTTTCATGATCTATTTTCCTTTTTTATTTGCTTAGATACAATTATATTAAAAAGGTATATCAAAAAAGACTAATTGGCGTCGATTTTTTCGATATTTATTTTCCCTGGCAGCAACTGATACCTACATATTTTAATGATTCTCATATTATTATATGTTTGAACTTGAGCTGGTGTTTCTTTTGACCTCTTTTGATGCCGGCACCTAATACCTGGTATCTATCATGTATAATATCTTCTTTCCCGTCGAACTTTGAATGAAAGAGTAGTATAGTTTATGGTATAACAGGTTGGATATTTAATAATGTAACTTGTTTTCTTGCAGTTGGCTTAAAAACGTCGAATCCAAGCCAATGTACACGTAGATGGTAGCATTTTGTCAATTAATAAATCTGTTTTAGATATAAAAATTTCCATTGGAAAATTTTCAACAGTAAACATATCCAAAATATTCCACTCAATTTCGACCAACATTTTCTAGCAAATCTTCTTATAATTTGAACGTAAATACTGAATAAACTCATATAGATATAACAAAGGTTTTACCCCAATATCAACACACCGGCAAATTTAATCCGATCTACACAGGGTTACATTTAAAACTCTTAAGGACATAATATTCTGTGATAAAAGGCATAAAAGAATATACGTTTGCAAAGCATATGATACTGTTCCCACGACCATTATGGCTTAAGTTTTCTGAACCAAGTTTATGAGGTCTCTATGCTTTATTTAGAAAGGACAAGCTGTAAGCCTCGATTCTATTCGCTTTGACGTAATATTATTATTTTTTTGTTCACACTCCCCTGGGGTAGGTGCTTAAGGCCGTGTACGCGGTCCGTGCGCTGTTTGGCTCAAATATGTGATTTTTCAAACCAGATTGTCCATCAACCACTTATCTTACAAACATATGAATTACTAATAATTTTAGGAAATTTTATTGTCTATGTGGTTAGTTAAGAGTTTTTTTCAATTAATACAGTATTTCTGAATACCATCAAGATAACTGAGCCGATGATTACTTGATTTCACTTTTAGTGTCAATTTCGAAGCTAAAAATATCTGAAATTGCTGACAGATCTAACACACAATTATTTTTAACTAACTGCAAAAATCCTTATTAAAATAGTTAGTTAAAAGATTTTTTTATTTTGGACTCCTAACTTACGAAATTAAAATCCGAACAATGTGAATTTTTTTAGAAATTATAGTCGACAAAATGATTATTTTCACCAAGATATTTGACTTTATTGAATATAATTTATACATATTGCAATAAAAGAATGTCTTACTTATAAGATAAAATTTAAAAAATCAACTAAGGTACCTCTATTATTTTTCTACAATTTTTTTTAAAGTACTATAAAACACTGCGCGCGACCCGATTAAAATCAGTCGGCAGCGAGCCTTTCCAGAGAGAGGACATGTTGCTCGGCGCTCTCCTGTGGACCTATGCTGTTCATAGTAAAAGGATAGCGCAAGCCGCGATCTATCGTAATAGATCGCGGAGTTTTTGACTTGCGTTAAATAGAATATGCGCTCTTAAAGTATTAGCTGGGTGTATTGTTAAAGATTTTGTTTTCTGATGGAAAATTTGGTAAATAAACATAATAATAATTATGACAATTGAACTGTATATAACTTTACGAAACTAAACAAATAAATATTTAACTTTTGAATCCATACTTAATATTATAAATGCGAAAGTAACTCAGTCTGTTACTCAATCACGCCTAAACTACTGAACCAATTTTCATGAAATTTGGTATGGAGATATTTTGATACCCGAGATAGGACATAGGCTACTTTTTATCCCGGGAAAATGAGGCAATCCCGGAAATCCCACGGGCAATCCCACGGGCACGGGAACTATGCGGGTTTTTCTTTGACTGTGCGGGCGAAGCCGCGGGCGGAAACCTAGTAAACATATAAAGGACACAACAATATCCACGTCGACGTGTCACGTTCGAGAATAGGCAAATAAAAGATTAAGTTTTTCCAACATCTTGAAATTTTCTGTTTGGCTTAATCTGCCTTATCACTTTATCTATGAAAATCTACGTCTAATCAAATACATTATATTATGTAAGTGGTAAAACTAGAACAAACAACCAGTCAGAATTTAAATAAGTAACAGAATTAGTAAAAGTCAAACTAATAAAAGTTTTATAGTAAAATTATTTCTAGTTTATTATAAAATTGTGAAACTAGAATGCATCGGCACGAATTAGGTCACGGGGGTATCACGATGGAACATATTATAAGCAAATATTCAATTTGACCAAATAAAATGTTATGTTTTCTAAATTGAAATTAAAAATTTGATTAAAATCATTCAATTAATATTGAAATATTGAAATTATGAATATTTTTATTCTACATTCCTAGACAAAACTGACACAAATTTATCAAATTATGTATCTGAACTGGAATTAAGTAACTTTGAATCAAATTTCGACCTTTGTTCGATAAACATTGACTTGAAAACGATAAAAAAGGCATTATCCCAACTAGATCCTTCGAAATCTGCAGGTCCTGATGAAATCAGTCCACTGTTTCTTATAAAATGTGCCGACTCAATAGCCATTCCACTAGCCTATTTATTTAAGAAATCACTTACTCTTATGGAATTCCCCTCAATGTGGAAGAGAGCATTTGTTACACCTGTCCACAAAAAAGGTTCTAAGTTGGAAGTTGTCAATTATAGACCTATATCTAAATTGTGTATCATAGCCAAAGTCTTCGAAAGAATAGTATACGACCAGGTTTATGCAGTATTTAAAAACACATTCATGAGTCATCAGCATGGATTTCTTAAAGGTCGATCAACCGTGACTAACCTGGTGCTTCTGAATGATTACATTACTGATGCTATGGAGACAGGCCATCAGGTCGATGTAATCTACACGGACTACAGTAAATGTTTTGACCGCATAGATCACAAGATTCTCTTGCATAAATTATACATAATGGGCATTAGAGGTAACTTACTCAGATGGTTTTCCTCGTATATCAACAATAGATCTCAAGCAGTTGTAATAAGTAACTATATATCAAGTTGGGTGGTAATACCAAGTGGAGTACCTCAGGGTTCCCTTTTGGGTCCTCTTATGTTTTGCGTATTCATAAATGATATTCCAAATTGCTTCACACACTCAAATCTTCTTTGCTTTGCTGATGACATGAAGATATTTAGGACTATTAAATCTTCTGCTGATGCTGCTATGCTTCAAGATGACCTTAATAAATTAGACTACTATTGTACTCAAAATAAATTAGATCTCAACCCTGGTAAATGCACAGTCGTCTCATTTAGTCGTAAAAAACAAACACTGCGTTTCAACTATCGAATAAAAAATCAAGATCTTGGAACTAGCCCTGACATAAGAGATCTAGGAGTGATACATGACCCAAAACTCATGTTTGATAAACATATCGATTATATTCTAGCTAAAGCTTCTAAAGCTTTAGGCTTTATAATGAGAATTTCGTCAGATTTTAAAAAGGCGAAAACGTTTAAAATTCTGTTTTGTGCTTACGTACGTAGCATTCTAGAATATGCGTCGCCAATATGGAATCCGCGATACGATAAATATATAACTAGAATTGAACGAATACAGATGAAATTTTTGAAATTCCTATGTTACCGATTACACGTCCCGTACAAATCTGAGGATTATTACGAGGTCTGCAGCAAATTTCACTTCCTACCCCTAACATATCGCCGGGAGATTTCTGATATTTTATTACTTTTAGGCATTACATCCAATAAAATAGACTGCCCAGAACTACTAGCCAAAATTTCTTTATACACACCCTCAATTTTATCTCGTAAATATAATCCTATCTTTACTTCCGCAGTCAACACTAACTATCGTCAAAACTCGTTTATTCTACGCGTAAGCAATAATTTTAACAAGCTATCAAAACAGTTCGATTTTGACTTATTCTGCAGCAGTTCTTACTCCATTAAGCGTCAGTTAGCTAATGAGTTCTTCCGTCAGTTTGGTGGTCAAGTTGATATGTAATTTGATTAGTGTTACAATAGCATTGGTTTTAAGCATTTGATTCGTGTACGTAATCGCTCACATTTGTAATTGTTATATACTAACATTATTCTAGCCGTGAGAATCTGTAAATGGCTTATTGTAAGTATTATATTATGTGACTATCTTTAAGGATACAGCTGTAGATTCTCCTAAAATATAAATAAATAAATAAAATAAATAAAAATAAATTAAATACAATTAAAGGCATAACCAGTAAATAGATAGGCATAATTACTTTCGTAGAATCAGGCCAAATTAAACTGAACTATTTGTTACTTTTCAATAAAAACTCATTTAAATCGAAATTCGAAACTTTAATGAAAAGATGGGCATTAATAATAATAGGTACGTGTATGTACGAGTAAGTCTACTTTCAAAAGGATTAACTGCTTTACAAACTGATTTTAATTCAGACTTTAAATTTAAACCAATTAATCGATTCGTAAGCACTAAACTTTTTAGACGAAACATTATTCAATTTATTCGTTGTAGGTTTACAGTTTAATGTTTTGGAAGGCGTTAAATTCATTAAATCACCATTATCTTGGTCGAAACTAAGGGTTGTAATGCCGTAGCGTAATCCGCATTAAAAGCCGCAAGCTTTAATGCGTCCCTGTCTGTTTTCTCGTTTCTTTCTTATCTCGGTTAAAATTTGTCTAGGCGATGCTGAAACCGTGTTACACCGAAGCGAATTGTGATAAGGTTTGTTGATTTTTTAGTTTAAAGTTTATTAAGTGAGATGTAAAGTTTATTGAGAAAGTTTTAAAAGGTTACGTGTATTTACTACTATTGATATAAAAACAAACAGATACACCTCACGTTTTGTGCACCTTTGTGCGCTCCCCTGAAATTACAGGAAATGAAGTTAAATATAAATCTTGTCACCAATATAGAGATATATATTTTGTTGTCTTCTCTTCGTATTCAAACAAAGGATTTTATATATTTATCTTTCAAAATAGCTAAAATTATAATTCATTAAAAACTATCTTAGCACAATGCCTACCTCTGCGTTTACATATCTCTGCACATTTTTTTAGCTGCACTGAAAAAAACATTACAGTTCGGTGTAACACGCAGCCCACTTAAGTGGCAGATACCTAGATGCCTGCAACCACGATTTATTTGAGCTGCACTCGGCGTTATTGCCGCTTGTTAGACCGGATCCTGTTTTTGTTCACTAATGAAATGAGAATTTCAATTTCTACACCATTTACATTAATGGGCGTGTTTATAGAGCTTTGCGATATTGCAATACAATTTAGTATTGCAGTTGTTTAGTGAATTTGAACGCTTTCGGTTCATTTTATTTGGGAGCAATTATTCTTTACTTATCAATTGTAAGCATGGTGGTTTGTGACAAGATTGAAACTAAAAAAGAAACATTTTGATTTGAACCTAACTTCTAATAGTAAAACTCAGAAGATTTGTATCGAAGTAATTGTTTGGAAATCTACTAAAACAATTTGGATGAATTGCGATAATGATAAATTACAATCATTCTTGTACTTATCGTTTTGTTATTGAAATCGAGTTAAAAGCTAAATATCTCTACCTAAAATCAACACAACCGTCAACAGATATTAAAGTTTGAAATAAGTGTTGTTTTTTTTTAATATCACTACATAGTATAAAACAAAGTCGCTCTCTCTGTCCCTATGTCCCTATGTCCCTTTGTATGCTTAAATCTTTAAAACTACGCAACGGATTTTGATGCGGTTTTTTTTAATAGATAGAGATATTAGGTTTTAGACAAAGCAAGCCGCGGGCGGTAAGCTAGTTATTTTAATATAAGATACAGCAACATTATGAATGTGTGTCTTTTAATGTTTCATTTAAAATGAAGACCATATTAAACAGCCACGTCGTTTTTTTCAATGCCTATGAAAAAGTATTTTATGTTCGACGAGTTAATGGAAAAATTGATTATTGCAATTCAATTAGTTTGAAAAGAGCTCCGTATTTCTCGCTGTGTGGTGGGAAATCTTCAGTGGAAATTTATAATGAGAAATTATTAAAACTCTAATAATCTTTGAGAAAATATTGAGAAATCGGGTCACTTTAACGGTACCTAGATTTTTCATACTCGATGTAAGCAATAATTGATTTATTGGCGCACGCAACAAAAATAATATAGACACAAAGCACTAACAAATATAACCACAACCGAACGAAAAAACAGTAAAACGTAACATCAATTTCATCGTGCTTTTACCAAACAACAATAAAACCCAAAAGGTCACTCCAACATCCGTACATGTTGTTAATACGATTCAATAAATTTACGCTCGCAAAATAAAAAGAAAAAATACAAAGACAGCAGTCAGATACAGTAAAAAGCACTATCGTCCCGCGCAATAAATGCTAGCAGAAAAATTGCAACGATTAATATTATGGGGAGGACTGTAATGCCATATTTTTCATCATTATGTGCTCATTAAAAGGAAGGCATGACTATGAAATCGGATCGAGTAAAACGAAGATATTTTATTCAGTCTGCGTCGGGACATCGATTTTTTATGTCTCAAATTGTTCACCTTCATATTTGGAGTCACAATAGCTAACTGAAGAGGGTTTAGGAAATAAAACGATCTTTATTTAGTACTTAACATAATATTTGAACGAAATAAAAGATGCTTGACTTCTGAGGATCTGGGCGAAAGAGCTTTTATTTATTTGTATTTAAATTTTTTGTAGAGGGCTTAATGATCGCTCTTAATTTCTCACCTGAACGATGTTTTCATGTAGTTATAGATGTTTGATGTATTCAAATTAAATGTATTTTCCTTACCCTTTTCTATCCTCCGCGTATGTAGGATTCTAGTTTTACATTGTTTAATAAAATTATTGTATACTAGTGGTCCGCCCCAGCTTCGCCCGTGGTACATATTTCAATAAAAGGTAGCCTATGTCCTTTCTCGGGTATCAAAATATCTACATACCAAATTTCATGCAAATTGGTTCAGTAGTTTAGGCGTGATTGAGTAACAGACAGACAGACAGAGTTACTTTCGCATTTATAATATTAGTATGGATAGTGGATTAGTCATTAACAACATAATATAACAAACACACAAATTATTCTTCTAATATATATGTTAGATTTAAAGCAAAACTATTTTTACCAGACGTCTTCCCTTATTTTTCAGGCGTGATTTCTATAATTTTGTTACACATTAAACTCCACATAAACCTCTATGTAAAACTGTATTTTTAAAACCAAGTTCCTCGCTGTTTACCTTACAGATGCTATGCAAATGATATGTTCTAATAACTGCACTAATGTATGCTATTCAGCTGAGCTAGTCATAATGTTATTGTTTAAGTTCAGGAGTGGAATACGAACTTTTCGTTAATGAAAATGTATTGCATTGTTTTGATATAGATAGTTTATTCGTTTGTAGATGTACTTGTTATTTAGGTGCAATTGAATTTATTAAATCAATCGATTAATTGTTTGGAGTAATCATCAATAAAAAGGAAGCTAGGTGAATTCAAAATTGCTTATAGAAGAAGTCTAATTGAATAAATAAATGCCGAGTTTGAGTGAATAGATATATTGTATACGTATGGGGAAATTATTAATTAAAATAATTATTATATATATGAAAAATCCCGTCTCTATAGCAAATCCGAAAAAAGGCTAGATACTTGTATTTTAGTTACTCAATTGTGTAAGAACAGATTGCACATGATTCCTCGTGAAAATAGATCGAATCATAAAGCGTGTATCCACAACATGAAAAGAAAACTAAATACACAACTACAATAACATTAAATAGGTACATCACATCATTCATAAATAACAGATTGAACATAACAATCCGTAATAATGAATGTATCATGCAATATTATAATTTTTCAAAGAACAATGGAGAGTGGGAGCGGCCGGGATAGTTTAAGGGGAACTCTTCACGAAAATTACCGCCTTGATTGCTCCCAAGATAAATTATTCCAGTCTGAAGACGATTTGTAGATATAGTGTACTGGAAAAGCCTAAGGTTTGTTATTGTTTTAAATTTTTTAAATTTTTATAAATTGTTCATGTGTTTAATGGAACTTATTTGTACCTTTTAAGGATATGTGATAAATTTTTAGTTTTTGTGGTTGTTATAATTGCAAATTGATATATTGATATTTTAAACTTCTTAGTATTCATTCGTTCTTTATTTGAGCTTAATAGATTAAAGCTCCCTATATAATATTTTTGGCTATTTACAGGTATAAAGCAAACGGTTGCTTACATGACGTTATAACTGCTCCCAATAATTAATTTATAGCTTGAAACACAAAAAAGTTAATTGCATAACATAAACAATGTACAATTTCCACACTTACTAACTAATCACCATACCACGTAATCACCATAATATTTCCCATCACAAAGCCAAAACAAACACGTTTTACCTCCATTAACTTAAAAACAAAATCAGCCATTAATCATACCATATCTAGGTGCTATACTTCAAGCGGTAATAAATGTTACCCGTCCGAAAGGTGTTGGTCCCCGGCGTCTGAGACTGATAAATGTAGTGCGCGGGATCTGGCCGATTTGTATTAATATTTATAGGGCTATCGCTTGTCGCCTGTTGCTAGAACTATTAGTTATATTTGAGCTATGTTTTGGGGATAGGTATTAGGTAACGATAGGCTAGGTCACCTCGATAGAGGTTTGGACTCATAGAAAGAAATAATACAAGAAAACACGTTTATTTAGCAAGACAATGTAAAATATAAAAACAAGACATGAAAAACAATGAATAATTATTAAATAAAACAATGTAATAATAAATAATATCGTACCGCCACAAAGGATCAAGTTTAATTTTTGTCAGGCAGGGGCATGGCACTGGTTTAATAAGTGATAAATAAAAAAATAATAATTGTATATTTTATATCTATATAAATACATTTAATTTTTTTATTTATCACTGTGACCTACAGTATGACAAAAAATAACAGATCGATGAAATGAAAAGAAGCTAAATTCACTTACCTAGATTAGCAAAGTGAAGTTCCATGTCCATTCCACAAGGGAATATGGTCATATATATGCATTTCACATCTATTTGATGAATTTTATTTACGAATAACCCATGTTTTTTTCTATCTTCACGTATTGATTACAACAAGGAAAATATCATATATATATAAAGCTACACTACCACTCACTCACTGACTGACATCGGGTTTCTCGGAAACTATGGGGAAAGTTGGGGGGATTTCAACGTGATCGTGTAGAGGTGCGCCGAGTGACCACCGGAAAAATATAGCGATCTCGATCATCTTCGAAAACCAAGTGGACCCCTGGTGGTGCGCAGAAACGGTGCCACCTGGAGGGGGGGTGTCGGAACAAAAAATGCTCGGAACTGGTGGCGATTACCAGGGGTGGTGGAAAAATGGCGATTTTCGCGAAAACAAGATGGCCGCCGTACTTTGCCAAAATCGCCGTTTATGAATCCTTACGTCTCAAATTTGGCACACGTGCTCTGTTCGAGCCGGCGAATCGATCGGTGCCCCGTTCGAGTGGCTCCGGGCCCCCGTTTCCGACTTCCATACAACGTAAAATCCAACGGCCCGCGGAAACGGTGCGAGATGGGTGGGGGGTCCCGGAACTAAAAATGATCACCACCCTGGGACGCTACCAGGGAGCCGTAGTGGGACGCTCGATTTTGGAATTTTTCCATTTTTGGCGCAAACATAAAAACGTAAATTTAGACGAGGTGGCGCAACGGAGAAACATAGCAATGATGCATTCATACTCGCCCAGCTCCCAGGATATCCAGAAAAATACGAAATCTTAAACTTTCCCTCATCTCGCGAAGACGATCAACGGCCCGCGCAAACGGTAGCAGCTGCATCTGGGGTGCTCGAACTAAACTTGGAGTAGACCTCAAGCAATTACCACAGACAGTAAAAAAAATTCAAAATGGCGGAAAAAATGGCCGCCGCCATACAAATGCTAAAATGGCCATCGCTGGTCCGATCGCGCTGAAACTTGGCACAGGGGCTTTAATCGAGCCGCACATTAAGGTGTGATACTCATAATCGAGTTTCCACCGCTGGTTTCCGAGTTTCATACAACGCGAAATTCGACGGCTCTCCGAAACGGCGCCAGATAGGTGGGGGGTGTAGAACTAAAAAATGATCAGAAACATGGGGCGCTACCAGGGCAATCGAGAAATTTCAAATTGGACGCCATTTTTTTTTTCAAAAATGGCCAATTTTTCAAAGCAAGATGGTGGCGCCGGTTACTTTACGATTGTTCTGAAAATTGACTTTTGTGCTTTAATCGGCCAGATTTACAATACTGCATACTCAGAATTTCTTTCCGACCCCCGGTTTCCATTTTCCATACATCACGAAATTCAACGGCTCTCTGAACCGGTGGCAGGTAGGTCGGGGTCGCCCAAGTAAAAAATGCTGCTAAACCTGGTCCGCTTCCAGGCATATAAAATTTTTTGGTAAAAAGCGAAATTTTTTTTTTCGAAAATTTTGTATGGAAATTTCCATAGTAGGAAGGATAATTGAATAGCAACGGCAAAAGACGGCGCCGCGTGCTGCTTGCTGCCCGCGCACCGCGCAACCTCGAAGGTCGACAGCCTCCCGGAGTAGAAAATATTTATTAACTTTCGAACTACCGCACGAGCCAAGCGAGCGAAGCGAGCGAATCACGGCAGCGGCTGGCGTAAATATTCAAATAGGTAGCGAGGAGCGAAGCGACGAGCGAGTTACGTTAACTTTTGAACTACTGCACTAGCCAAGCGAGCGAAGCGAGCAAGTCACGTCAGCGGCCGGCGTAAATATTCAAAGAAGTAGCGAGGAGCGAAGCGACGAGCGAGATAGGTTAACGTTTGAACTACTGCACTAGCCAAGCAAGCGAAGCGAGCAAGTCACCTCAGCGGCCGGCGTAAATATTCAAAGAAGTAGCGAGGAGCGAAGCGACGAGCGAGTTAGGTTAACTATTGAACTACCGCACTAGCCAAGCGAGCGAAGCGAGCAAGTCACGTCAGCGGCCGGCGTAAATATTCAAAGAAATAGCGAGGAGCGAAGCGACGAGCCAGTTAGGTTAACTTTTGAACTACCGCACTAGCCAAGCGAGCGAAGCGAGCAAGTCACGTCAGCGGCTGGCGTAAATACTCAAAGAAGTAGCGAGGAGCGAAGCGACGAGCGTGTTAAGTAAACTCTTTAACAGTTTATTATGAAAAGTCACTGCCCGCTATCGATTAGACACCTCAAAATGATGAAACAGTTTCGACTGACTGTAGCGATTCTACAGATCGCTATATTAGCAGATGTAACAAATGGACAGGAAATTCAAATGCATTTTCAAATGACTGAAGATTTCTGCCCTGGGATGAGCCGCGAGCTGCTTGCAGCTCGCGCACCACGCACCCTCGAAGGTAGACAGCCCCCCGGAATAGAAAATATTTGAATGGGAAATTTATAAGCACTTCCGATTGACTGTGGAATCGCTGTTAGCAGATATTAACAAATTGACGGGGAATTTTTATGCATTTTCAACTGACTGAAGATTTCTGCCCTGGGATGCTTCGCGGGCTGCTTGCAGCCCGCGCACCACGCACCCTCGAAGGTGGACAGTCTCCCGGAATAGAAAATATTATAATGGGGAATTTATAAGCACTTCCGATTGACTGTGGAATCGCAGTTAGCAGATAATAACAAATTGGCTGGTAATTTTAATGCATTTTCAATTGAGTGAAGATTCTTGTCCCTGGGATGTACCGCGGGCTGCTAACAGCCCGCGCACCACGCGCCCTCGAAGGTCGACAGCATTTCAGAATAGAAAATATTTGAATGGGGAATTTATAAGCACTTCCGATTGACTGTGGAATCGCAGTTAGCAGAAAATTATAAATGGACTTGGAATTCTAACACATTTCCTAATGACTGCCCTATTGCTTCAACCCAGGGGCAAAAGGGGCTCGCGGGCTGCTTGCAGCCCGCGCACAACGCACCAGCTAGTTATATCATATATATATAAAGCTACACTACCACTCACTGACTCACTGACATCGGTTTTCTCGGAAACAACGTGGAAAGTGGGGGGGATAACGACGTGATCGTGTAGAGGTGCGCCGAGTGACCAGAGGAAAAATATAGCGATCTCGATCCTCTTCGAATACCGAGTGGACCCCTGGTGGTGCGCAGAAACGGTGCCACCTGGAGGGGGGGTGTCTGAAGAAAAAATGCTCGGAACTGGTGGCGATTACCAGGGGTGGTGGAAAAATGGGGATTTTCGCGAAAACAAGATGGCCGCCGTACTTTGCCAAAATCGCCGTTTATGAATCCTTACGTCTCAAATTTGGCACACGTGCTCTGTTCGAGCCGGCGAATCGATCGGTGCCCCGTTCGAGTGGCTCCGGGCTCCCGTTTCCGACTTTCATACATTGGAAAATCCAACGGCCCGCGGAAACAGTGCGAGTTGGGTGGGGGGTGTCGGAACTAAAAATGATCACCACCCTGGGACGCTACCAGGGAGCCATAGTGGGACGCTCGATTTTGGAATTTTCCCATTTTTGGCGCAAACATAAAAACGTAAATTTAGACGAGGTGGCGCAACGGAGAAATACACCAATGATGCATTCGTACTCGCCCAGCTCCCAGGATATCCAGAAAAATACGAAATTTTGAACTTTCTCACAGCCCGCGGAGACGGTCAACGGCCCGCGCAAACGGTAGCAGCTACATCTGGGGTGCTCAAACTAAACTTGTAGTAGACCTCGAGCAATTACCACAGATAGTGAAAAAAATTCAAAATGGCGGAAAAAATGGCCGCCGCCATACAAATTCTAAAACGGCCATCGCTGGTTCGATCGCGCTGAAACTTGGCACAGGAGCTTTAATCGAGCCTCACATTACGTTGGAGTACTCATCATTGAGTTTCCATCGCTGGTTTCCGAGTTTCATACAACGCGAAATTCGACGGCTCTCCGAAACGGCGCCAGATAGGTGGGGGGTGTAGAACTAAAAAATGATCAGGAAGATGGGGCGCTACCAGGGCAATGGAGAAATTTCAAATTGGACGCAATTTTTTTTTTCAAAAATGGCCAATTTTTCAAAGCAAGATGGTGGCGCCGGTTACTTTACGATCGGTCTGAAAATTGACTTCTATGCTCTAATCGGCCAGATTTACAAAACTGCATACTCAAAATTTCTTTCCGACCCCCGGTTTCCATTTTCCATACATCACGAAATTCAATGGTTCTCTTAACTGGTGGCAGGTAGGTCAGGGTCGCCGAAGTAATAAATGCTTCAAAACCTGGTCCGCTTCCAGGCATATAATTTTTTTTGTTAAAAAGCGAAATTTTTTTTTTCGAAAATTTTGTATGGAAATTTCCATAGTAGGAAGGGTAATTGAATAGCAACGGCAAAAGACGGCGCCGCGGGCCGCTTGCTGCCCGCGTACCGCGCAACCTCGAAGGTCGACAGCCTCCCGGAGTAGAAAATATTTATTAACTTTTGAACTACCGCACGAGCCAAGCGAGCGAAGTGAGCGAATCACGGCAGCGGCTGGTGTAAATATTCATAATTGGTAGCGAGGAGCGAAGCGACGAGCGAGTTAGGTTAACTTTTGAACTACCGCCCTAGCCAAGCGAGCGAAGCGAGCCAGTCACGTCAGCGGCCGGCATAAATATTCAAAGAAGTAGCGAGGAGCGAAGCGACGAGCAAGTTAGGTTAACTTTTAAACTACTGCACTAGCCAAGCGAGCGAAGCGAGCAAGTCACGTCCGCGACCGGCGTAAATATTCAAATTGGTAGCGAGGAGCGAAGCGACGAGCGAGTTAGGTTAACTTTTAAACTACTGCACTAGCCAAGCGAGCGAAGCGAGCAATTCACGTCCGCGGCCGGCGTAAATATTCAAAGAAGTAGCGAGGAGCAAAGCGACGAGCGAGTTAGGTTAACTTTTAAACTACTCCACTAGCCAAGCGAGCGAAGCGAGCAAGTCACGTCCGCGGCCGGCGTAAATATTCAAAGAAGTAGCGAGGAGCGAAGCGACGAGCGAGTTAGGTTAACTTTTGAACTACCGCACTAGCCAAGCGAGCGAAGCGAGCCAGTCACGTCAGCGACCGGCGTAAATATTCAAAGAAGTAGCGAGGAGCGAAGCGACGAGCGAGTTAGGTTAACTTTTGAACTACCGCACTAGCCAAGCGAGCGAAGCGAGCAATTCACGTCAGCGGCCGGCGTAAATATTCAAATAGGTAGCGAGGAGCGAAGCGACGAGCGTGTTAAGTAAACTCTTGAACAGAAGCGACTTTAGGGCGATTCCCAGTCAAACAAAAAAACTACGTAGGTTAAAAACTATTAAAACTACATTAAAAAAACCGACTTCAAAAACGGAAAAGTAGGTTCTTATTTTTAGTGCCGAAAGCACACTGAATTTGATTTTAAACGAAGCTACTAAAAAGACTGAAGTTTTCGATACGTAATAATATACACATCTTCACACATTTATTGAGTGAATGAGCCAATCGTTCACGCTTTATAAGCGTAGGACTTACACTAAGAATAGTGTAGTTTTTATATAGAAAATAGCAAATTTTTTATATTGCGAATAATGTAATTAAAATAATTGCAAGTAAGTAGGTAGTTCTTGTATCAAAAAATAGCGTAGTTTAATAAGTGCTTAGTGCTTGGCACCAACTTCAAACCTATATAGTGAATAACACAACTAAATAATATGTAGTAATTAATTATTTTTTACTTTTCCGTTTTTGAAGTCGGTTTTTTTAAAGTAGGTAGTTATTTTTATAGTGTAACGATATCTTATTCAATACACCCTTTGACTGTAGTCCTATGGCCTTGCATTTAGATATTTTTAGTGCCGAAAGCATAATGAATTTGATTTTAAACAACGCTACTAAAAAGACTTGATTAAGTTTTCAATATGTTTTATACATCTTCACACATTTATTGTCTTGAACAGTTTATTATGAAAAGTCACCGCTGTGACACCTCAAATAAATGAAATTCGGGATCACGTTTCAAAAATTTAACCAATATTTAAATAAGTAATATATATGCAGTTTCGACCGACTGTAGAATCGCTGTTAGCAGATGTAACAAATGGACAGGAAATTCGAATGCATTTTCAAATGACTGAAGATTTCTGCCCTGGGATGAGCCGCGAGCTGCTTGCAGCTCGCGCACCACGCACCCTCGAAGGTGGACAGCCCCCCGGAATATAAAATATTTGAATGGGAAATTTATAAGCACTTCCGATTGACTGTGGAATTGCTGTTAGCAGATAATAACAAATTGACGGGGAATTTTAATGCATTTTCAAATGACTGAATATTTCTGCCCTGGGACGCTTCCGCACCACGCTCCCTCGAAGGTGGACAGCCTCCCGGAGTGGAAAATATTTGAATGGGGAATTTATAAGCATTACCGACTGATTGTAGATTCGCTGTTAGCAGATGTAACAAATGGACAGAAAATTCGAATGCATTTTCAAATGACTGCCCTATTGCTTCAACCCAGGGGCAAAAGGGGCTCGCGGGCTGCTTGCAGCCCGCGCACAACGCACCAGCTAGTTTTACGTATAAATCAGAACTTATAAATTACGTACACATACTATCCACCCTGTCAATCACATAATATCAAAATACTCTATACAAAAACATGTATTGTATTACACAACCACGTGTATCTATTTATGCCTTAACTAGCTTTAACCCGTGGTTTCACTCGCGCGAGAATCGGATTTAAAGTAGAATATGTGCTAATCTATATATATATATATATATATATATATATATATATCATCACCTTTGAGTTTTATATATATATATATATATATATACACCACTAGTTTTTAATCAGTACAAAAACTTTAAGGACATATTAGCGAATACATTATTATCATATGTATGATGTAAGAATTCCATAATATCGATAAATAGCAAAGATATAACCATTTGTTTATTTAAGAAAGTCTCACTAAAATCATAGACACATTGCAGAGTTCATTGACTTATTCGTTGATAGTATTACCTAACCTTGGACAGTAAAATGAAACAAGACATGTAGGTAGTTACTAACTTTATTTAGTTTAATTCCTAAATTCAAATCTCCCCTTCATAGGTACTTCATCCAGGCTTAGGACCGGCATAATTACTTTTTACAATAAATTAAATAGGTACGTAGGTATGTAATTACAAAACAAACAATATCAAAATAAAGCTATTCTGTACATATTGAAAGAAAAAACGATTTTGGCGTATTTAAGAAGTTAGAATCAGCTCTATTTACAATACCTAATCTGTAGGTATTGAAAGAAAAAACGATTTTGGCGTATTTAAGAAGTTAGAATCAGCTGTTTTTACAATACCTAATCTGTAATGAAAGAAAAAACGATTTTGGCGTATTTAAGAAGTTAGAATCAGCTGGTATTTACAATAATCTTATCTAACCTTACAAGTATTTCAATTGTCCTTCAAAATGTCCACCACCATTGTCAATACACAGACGTGAACGTTTTATTAAATTGTTTTTTAACGAGAGAAGTACCTACGTTTTTTTGTCTTTTCACTTCATCCAATATGCGCTGTTTTAATTGTTCGACACTAACCGGCTCACTTTTGTTCACTTAATTTCACTCCACAAAAAGAGGTCCAAGGGTGTGAGATCAGGTGAGCGAGGAGGCCAAGCTGCAGGCCCGCCTCGACCGATCCACTGACTTCCAAACTCCGCTGTGAGAAATTCATGAACCGCAGCGTTATTCGACATTCGTACTACGTCGAGGATCCTCTTCAAAATACGCTAGTACATTACACGAAAACATTTTGTGACAACGCCTGCAGCTGGTAAGCATTTACCACGGTTCGTACATTTGGCGATCGAGCGTTCGGGACTCGGGTACTTCTTATCTGTACATACGTACTGCTGCACTCGCATTTTCTCCACTCAAAAAGAACGCACGAAGCATAAGTACATAATCCCGTGATGTGAATTGATATGACATCGTACCGGGAAGAACGTAAACAAACGCGACGAAAAAAAACAAGTTTTCACTACCGCTAACAATTTGGCACTGTTTGTCGCGTTGGGGCGGGGGGCCGTTGGGGTGCGACGCGGGCGCAGGCCGCAGAGGGAAAGGGGGTGGCGGGGTGAGGAATGGGCGAATGGCGAGCTTGGACGCGAGTTTGCCGGGATTTATCAATGGATCTGTGCGGCGGACCTACTCGAAATCGTACGCTAGAAAATTACAACACAATACCTAGTGTGGGTCATTGATTAAATTTAGGTTTAACAATTTTTACATATTTATGTGGACAATTTTGGGACATTTCTGTTTGTTAGTGTTTTTAATTATTTCTTACACAAGTATGATTGGTTAAAGATACTTAACACCCTGTAAAAATTTTTGTACTGATTAAAAACTAGTGGTGTATATATATATATATATATATAAAACTCAAAGGTGATTGATATAGTGATCTATCAACACACAGCCCAAACCACTGGACGTATCGGGCTGAAATTTGGCATGCAGGTAGATGTTAGCACGTAGGTACCCGCTAAGAAAGGATTTCCCGAAATTCTTGTGGGAACGGAGATAAACGGGGATGCGCGTACAAAGTCGTGGGCGGAAGCTAGTCCAGACTATAATCTAATCTCTGTACCAAATTTTATGTAGATCCGATTAGCTGTTTTTGCGTGAAAGAGTAACAAACATCCATACATTCTTACCTCTCTTTTATATTACAAGGATTTATATTAAAATACTTTGGTATTCTCAAACCTCTCACAATCATTGAATATCGATGTCTTCATAAAACTCATTTCATAAGGCGAGGATAATATTAATACAAGTGGGCCTACCATGAGCTTGGAATGATCTTACTCGCTAGCGACTGCGTTAAAAGATTGTATGAAAAATTATAGCACCTTTAGCGGTCACTTAAAAATATTATTTTGGTAGTGTCCTAAAATAAAGAGAGCGTGTGAGCCGAGCACACGTGTCCGATGTGAAACTTCTTTGGCAAGATACAAAGATAGCAAAATCGTCTCCTCATTCCATGACGTAACGGTATTGCGCGTCCCGTCTTGTAGCGTATTCTATAGATAGTCGGTACCATGAGATACTATCGTGAAAAACGCTTTCGAGAAATACTGTTTCGATTGTAATTTACTCGCTATCGAATGCAAGTGAATATTGCTATCGAGCGCAAGATTCGATTACTAACTGATAGTAAGGGCAGGGCTCATAACATGTATCATAAAACTCTTCACCTGAGAGCGTTATGAAACATCAAAGACTTGGATATGACTAGTTTTATTACATGCATAACTTCATCCAGAATATTGCCATTTAAGTTCAAATAGATATTGCGCTTATCATAAGAGAATCCTTTTAAAATATTGCTTTTTATGTCACTGGAGAATGATATTAGATTTACCTGGAGTAAGTTGGAAAATAAGTTCAGTAAAATTTCCGTACTACAAGTAATACTTGAAATTCATGAAAAATACACATTAAAGTTACCAGTGAACCATTGAAGAGATTTGATCCAATCCATGAAAAAACATTGTCATATTTTCAACAAAATCTCTCTATAGTATGTAGAATATTACATAATACTAGCGGTCCGCCCCGGCTTCGCCCGTGGTACATATGAAAAATAGATGTTGGCCGATTCTCAGACTTACCCGATATGCACAGAAAATTTCATGAGAATCGGTCCACCCGTTTCGGAGGAGTATGCAGACTAACATTGTGACACGAGAATTTTATATATAAGAAGATTATAATAGTCATACATTCTTACTAACTTTACGTAATTATATAATTATTACCTGGAAAATAATGTAAGTGTTCATTTATTATTTATAACTTTCTACCTCTATCTATAGATACATTAAATTTGTAAATAGACCACGTTATTCTTCAAAATATCAGTTTCGATTAAAAAATCCTTAAAAAACGAACCTACCTAAATTACACAACCCAAACTAATGTTACTTGCGATGCAAATCACATGCATAGCTCGCCGCCCCGGTCCGCTTGTAAATTGCTTTGACTCGCTCCAAATATTGACCTCGCTCCCTTGTGAGGCGATCATAACACGATCAAACTCTGTTTGCATTAACATACATACATACGCTCTCTAGGTATGATTGCTGTTTCAATGTTGATGCTTCTATATGCTTATATTTACATTAAGTGCATTTAACTGGCTTCTGTGCACGATTATAATATAGGGATTTGACTAAAATTAGATATGATTTATCAGCGTATTTCTACACTGAATAGTGGATATAAAAAATAAGAAAAAACTGCAGTTGAATCCTCATACTTTTTTTTAAGTCACTTGTAAAGCGATGTCACAGAATACATAATAGTAGCTAAACGCTACAGAACGGACACTCTCCGCCTCCCGCCAAAATTAAACTTATCTCACCCCCGCGCGATCAGACATAAAATGGGCCATATTTTTCTGCAAGGACGATACGCAACGAAGATTGACAACATTAATCAAATTGACTTAAAGTAATTTTATTATTTTGGATTTGTGATTATCGTTTTTCGTAGAAAATGGTTAGTTATTGTGCTATTTACGGATGTATTTCATCAGAAAAACGCGAATTTTTTTTTACGCTAGTCACAAATGTGCCAACCATAAAGCGTTAATACACACATTTGCAGTCTCTATAGTGTGACTGTCAAAACGATCATTTTGTATGGAGTGTCCGGGGTGTGGCGATGTGTTAAAAATTATGGTTTTTGGAAAATGTTTATTTAGGAATACGGGAAAAATTAAAAAGCATATTTATCGCACACAAAATTTAATAAAAAACTTAACAACATAATAAAAATACATCAGCATAACAAAAACGTAACGAAACTCAATAAAATTTATAAGTACAAAAGTATATTATTTTGTAACAAAACCAGTACTCATTTTTAACTTGTATAAATAGCGTAAAATTAAGAATTATTAATAATTTAGAGTATTTTGTAATCACAATAAGCTAGCTAAGAATTTTTTACAACAACGATGAAAGCACAGTGTTGATTTCATAATAATTATAATTAATTTATAAGATTGTTGAATACAATATCAATCATAATATTTTTAGGTAAGTATACATTTTTAATTGAAGACTTGGACTTGACAACAAACATTTACTTCTCTACAATTTTAATTTCTAAAATATTTTGTTTTTCAGTGACTAAAAGCATTAAGAAACTCTATTATCGTTTCTTAACTTTAATAAAGCTAATTGGGGTATCTAATTAATTTATTGAAATTTGCATTTTAAAGTATTGCAGTAGCTTTAACATTATAAACAAAGATTCACATAATATTACAATGAAAGTAACTCGTATTTAATAGGTGAAAATCTGTAAAATAATTATCACCCCCCTTAAACTCGTATCCCTATAGAATTCCAAAACAAATTCAACGAGCATTAGCATAAAGCATCTAATTCAATACGCAAGATTCATAAGTAGGTATCATGTATTTGATATTAATGAAGGCATCTGGTCCCCCATAGCGCTCCAGTATTTGTAGAGTCTCTTCTATCAGGTCAGCCACGTTTTCCCCTCGAGATGATGTATGGTCTATACCTGAGCCCATGTTACCTGTAAAATTATAGAATTTGTTAGCCAAATGGTTGTGGAAACTGGACGATTGAAGGAAATAATAATACAAGTTATTGATTTTAAAATAATTTTTATGTTAGTGTTTTATGCAAATTACATGGAATTTGGTTTAACAACCAATTCTCGAAGTGATTGAAAATGTTATTGCTTTAAAATAAAAATAAATAGTTTCACGAGTAGATTTGAGTTCTGATTTGTTAATGTTCTTGTGAAAGTGTGTACCGTACAATCAACTTTTACAAATAGTTAACAAATGAAGAAATTAAAATCCCATCGGATAATACCTACAACCCAAACAAACTACCATCAACTGTTTTGTAAACATAACACCGTTCAAAATGCAAGTCACGGCCACCAGATCATAGACCAAGAACCATAAATAACAGTCCTATCAACGTCACATAAAACAGAATCCCTTAAACAATTCCCTGCATACGTGCCTCTCACCTCGCTGCAGAGATTTAGCTCAAGTATGACTTGTAAACTCAGCTCAAAAGGTGTGTAATTTGCAAACATGACCGGCTAAAGTAAACAGCGCAAAACATTGCGGAAGACGCGCCAAACCTCGGCCGCAACTATTTGACAGCACGAGAAATGAGGTGCGACTGGTGTGGCAGACGTGCAATTTTAAGTCGCAGGATAGGGCACAACGATATTATGTGGGTGGTTTTATTTTAAAACATTTTGATTTACATACATCGTGACAGAACTTTTTTATAGGTACTCATTCAAAGATTATGAATGACCCACAAAAATTAAAATATACTATCATATATAACTGAACGAAGAAACGACCAATCATTGTGACATGATAACGAACTAGGTATGTTACACAAAACATACTTAATCATGTTTTCATGAGTCCTTCAGGCACCTGCATGTAAACAACATTCAAGAAGCTATCAATTCCACCACCATCAAGTTCCTAAAACCTTACACACGTATAAATGTCTATGATCGGCCGTCACTGTAAATGTTTATTCATAATCACCGTAATGGCAGCAAACATCAACGATCATATTTTGTTGGGCCAACGCTGCCCATTGTGAAGAGGGCCAATAAATTATCACCAAAAATCGTCGCAAATATCCGCACTCTACACACCAGTCGCACAGTCGCCCGTCCACCCAGCTTAGGTAAAACGAGGCGCGCTCACAATTCAGTAACAATGCGGTCGAGTGTCAGACCGCCGTGACGACGCGGCGACAGAAATTCACGCCGCCCCGACGTACAGCGCTGCCCTGACAACGTAATTAATCTACTTGAACCGACAAGTCTATTAGACTGAAAACAATATCGTATACACGTCAATTTGATGCTACGCGTGATTAATGATTGTCATAATGTGGTGTTATTTCGATACATTGGAGATGAAATTATGGAAGGCATCGGATAAAATTATGTAGCCAAGTATGGTATTAATGGATTAAATTTGTTATGGTGCATGTTGTATCATGTAACAATAGGATGACGTTGTGTTTTACACATTTTGTTCTCGTTTACGGGATTAATGTCTAATTTTGAACAAAATTTGGACCTCGTTTTGTATTCTGCTCATACAACATTTTGGATACCCATGGAATTAAAATAGACTGTATAATGCAATATACATATTATCTGCATGTGATGTATAAGATTTTTTGTTGGTTTTGAAATTTTTTACCAAACAAATATATTTTTTCAAAACTTGTAGCCGATTATCTTCTGAAATTAGTTATGAAGCTCCTTAAATAATATAACAAAAGAGTAATTAAAGAAGCCAAAGTTACATCCAGTCTTTCATTTACTTAAATGATCTGCTTGAATATTAATTTTACTTTTTTTAATGAAAAAAGTTAGCCCATCAAGAATAAAACAATACGCATGCATACAACACTTCTGAGTCCTATAGCTGCAGTATATCCATGCTTCTTTCCGAAGATATCTGTCTGTCTTTTAGTGAACTAATGTTCGCAATGGGTTCAACTTTACTTGATCAGTTCAGTTGTTAGGATTCTAAAGGACTAAAATATCCAATAGCTTGTATTCAAATAAACCAGATCATAAAACTGACTAACTCTCTACATTAACCAATATTTACAATACGAAATCTAAATGCACAAAATCCAGATGACCGTAATCCATATGCATGAAAGCCAGATTTTTAAAACACAAATTTTTGAAATATAGTTAATTGATATCCAGACAAACGATGTCCAGATTTTTGAAATTCAAATAAACGATATCCAGCAAAACGTTTTCCTTCCAGGGGGACGCAGCACGAACCTAACCTAACCTTCTGAATAGATTTTAACACTTTAACCTTTCTGTAATGGGCAAGTAAAACAATAGCGAGTCGGTTCTGGCACTCGCCGGCCGCTGCCGCGGCACGCTCGCTTCGCTCGCTCGGCTCGTGCATGGGGGGTCACAGTTCAAACCTAACCTAACCTACTGAGTCGAATTTGACACTTAAACCTTTCTGTAATGGGCAAGTAAAACAATAGCGAGTCGGTTCTGGCACTCGCCGGCCGCTGCCGCGGCACGCTCGCTTCGCTCGTGCATGGGGGGTCACAGTTCAAACCTAACCTAACCTACTGAGTCGAATTTGATACTTAAACCTTTCTGTAATAGGCAAGTAAAACAATAGCGAGTCAGTTCTAGCGTGGGGGTCGTATTTCAAACCTAACCTACTGAGTCGACTTTGACACTAAAACCGGTCTGTAATGGACAAGTAAAACAATAATTTACCTACTGACAATGTTTATTTTCAGTCGATAGTAAAGGTATAATCACGATTGTATGGAAATCAAATAAAAAGATTATGAAAATCTGGCAATAGTTTATCTGTTATACGATTATATGGGAACCAAATAAAAAGATTATGAAAATTTGGCAATAGTTTATTTGGAAAATGGTACGATGGGAAACAAAAAAAAGTATTCTGAGAATCTGGTATAACTATATCTGGATTATGAGAATACGGGAAACAAAAAAATACTTTTTTAAAATCTGGTTTTGGTGAATCTGGAAATTGATTCATCTGGGAAATTAAAAAAGGAATTTTAAAAATTTGTCATTCATTACATCTGTCTTTTAAAAGTTCTAACAACCGTTTTCGGGATTTTAAGATTCGGGTAATAGAAATTCGAGTTTTTAATAGGTTACCTAGTCCAGGGTAGACTTTGGACACTAAATTTTTTTTACTCACGGTTCCTATCCTTGAACAGATTGAGCACCGGCAGTATCTGCCTGTAGTACGGTACCAGGGCCTCCCCCACGCGGTCACTGCCAGTCACCAACATCTGGATACACTTGAGCGCGTGACACAGGACCGAAGGCCGCTTCGTCGCTAGTGCATCTGAACAAATTTGATTTTATCATTCACTAGCTATGCTACGCGGTTTCACCCGCATTGCTCCGCTCCTGTTGGCTTTAGCCTATATATTCCTCGATAAATGGGCTATCTAACACCGAAAGAATTTTCAAATCGGACCAGTAGTTCCCGAGATTAGCGCGTTGAACAAACAAGCAAACTCTTCAGCTTTATAATAATAGTATGAGTTCTGCTTAGCGGAGATAGAATTTTAATAAATGTTGGGTTTATATTTCTGGAGCATTCTCTGTATTTGGCTCTGGTTAAATTAATAAGTACCTAGGTTAAGAAATGGATGTCTGGTTGATAGATATACGACAGATATAGAGATACGACACTAAAACTACTTCGTGTGGAAGACTGAATATCAGTTTACATAACATTCAGATTCTTCAAATAAAATACTTATTAAAGCGATGTTATTTAAACATCGACGCTTACACAGACAAGTAACTCGATATCTAGATTGAGATGAAAGCATCTAAAATAATAAGATTTCCTTTTAATTCTCAGATTTTCTATGTAATACGATCATTCAATTGTATTGCGTTCTCGATATTAAATTTTTTGCGTACGTATACTTTACAAGTTTTATTCAATGATTTCTTTTTGGTATACGTGTATTTTGTAGAGATTCATATAATCCTTATTAAATGATTAAAAATTAAGGTTTGTAATATTTTATATTTAATTCTATGTGTTCTTGAGGCTTCACTGATGTGATCGGTTAAATTTGATAAGAATAAACCTTCTTATACAAGTTTAACAAAAGCAATGCCACGGCATGTAACTAATCAAAAAACCTTCTTATACAAGTTTAACAAAAGCAAAGCCACGGCATGTAACTAATCCACTGGTTACTCAATGTCTCCTGTCTTAGGCACATATTCTAAATTAATGTATATAAGTAATGAATTCAATAGAGCATGGCCCAATACAAAGAAAAATACAAAAACATATTCAATTATTTCTAATTCTATACAAAATCGTATTTTACTTACTTTTAATAGGTATAATAAGCTGTGGTACAACCGGGAGTATTTTATAAGATCCTTTCGTCACCAGATCATGAATACCCTTCTCGACGATAAAATTAAACGGGTATGTGCCTTCTGCTAGACCGTCGAAAAACATGGGCAGATAGTGATGGAAATCTAATTTTTCGATAGGCACCTTAAAAAAGAAGTAAAATTTTAAATTTACTATAAAAGAAAAACACGAATTTGAATAGTGTAATAATGAAAATTCGATCAAATCTTCATAATACTTTTATGTAATTTATTTTATTTGTAAGTCCATTAATGTACAGACATCAAGATCATTTTCGAATCGATCATTTCGATCATTCAAGATCGTTTATGACTAAGCCATTAATTGAAGAAATATTTATTATGACGAGGTTTTTTTTAAAATAACTTTAGAAAAGCCTCTGTAATTCATTACATAATATTATATAATAATAATATATAAAATACATTTAAGAAAATATAAACTCTACACTATATTTTATCCCAAACTAAAACGTTGTTTGTTTTCCACAAACAAATCATTAACAGTCAATAAAATCTGAGTCACAAGAACAGCAATAAATCCTCACGTCGCATGTAAAGCATTCAAGTATAAATCTATTGCAGTTACCTTCCATTGGAGACGCTTTCCGCTACTAGTGAACTCAATAGAGACGGGAAATTCGCCCCTTTGATAACATCTCCTGAACATTGTCGGTCTCGCCGGCAGCGGGTCGAACACGCCGCATTTTGGAGGCGGCACAACCTTAGTGTTCTTCTGCATAGCTTGAATTGTGAACGCGGGCACAACCCGCACTCTCTTCTTGTGTCCATACGGATAGTTTGGACTCGGCTTCTTCAACGAATGCCGGAAATCCTTCCCGCAAAGCTCAGGCACGCACGGCGGCAACAATACCATTTCGATAGCACAATATACGTATTAAAACATGATACACCAAATCGGATAATATCTAAAATGTTGACACGAGTAATAAAATAAGAAAGTAAATTTGCTCACGGCCGGTCCTCGATCGGATTGTTTATTTTGCAACGTGATCGTTGCCTAGCAACGGTCGCCTATCGATTGATTGCCGACAGCGCCCCCACACCCCCTACTAGGGCAGGTGTACAATGTTTTTGATTACTTGATTTGTTATGTTTGAAAATATAAGACGCTCGTTTTTGTAAATATTACTGTTTTGTTAGTAAACAAAATGATGTTTGGTAAATAATAATCCCGTAATTACATGGTAGGTACTTGTATTTATTAACAAATAATAATTGTTAAGTTTTATCTACATTTGATAAGTGGAATTTATTGATACAATTTAATGACCTATTTTGATAAAAGTTGGACTAATTAATTCGTTCATCCAATAAAGCTTACAAAATATTTGCTGAATTTTCATATACCTAGGTGTTTTTTGAATTATTCGTTTAGGTAAAGAACTATAACATTATACTGCCTTTTAACAGACATTAAAAACTTCACCTGAAAATCTAAAACCATCCAGTTTAAACTGCCTTCCCAAGAACAACAATTAACTACAAAATTTCGCCGTGTAAACGCATAAAATGAATTATTAACTTGTCGTCTATGAGTTCCCGACCTAACGAACGGGCCATGCCGCGAAATTATATTAGCGTTGGAGAATTTTATTACATTTTAATATAAGGTATCTCACAATATCCTCAGTCGGGGAAACTGCTACGAATTTTGATGGCTTCTGCCTTACATAGGAGAAAAATGTACTTTGATAGGTTTTTTCATCAAATTTACGGCGCGAATAAATTGAATCGATGGCTGTTTTATGACTTGTCGACTTTATGTCATTATGCTTTTAGATGTGAGGGCTTTTAATTGAATTAAAATTGTGTTTTGTGTGGTTAGGAATAACAATTATTCTTATTATAGATAAGGGCAGGCAATCAGTCAAGTAAAGACGTAGTTTTTCTATATGATTGAGTGTGCAAATTATTTATTATAACGTTAAATACAATTCCTTTTCTTTGTCCATACTTAAAAAAATCTGCAGACTATTCATAGAATTTTTTTTTTTTTTTTAGTAAAGATAATTTGAAATTAAAAATATCAATGGTAAAAAATAATTTAAATTAATGCCTGTGTATTGATGCCTTAACGTCCGCCATGACAGAGATTTGGCGGTAAACTGAATGACAGCAGCAAGAATGTTCGATATTTAAAATTTAATATGCGATCAGCCGTCGGCCTGTATTAACATGGGTATTACGTAAATTCAGGCGAACTTCGGAAATGAACCTTTTTGGTTTAAACTTTTCGATAACTTGAACGTACAGATAAATAATATTGATGGACAGTTAATCTTATATATAAAAATGAATCGCAAAATGTGTTGGTAAGCGCATAACTCGAGAACGGCTGAACCGATTTCGATAATTCTTTTTTTATTATATTCCTTGAAGTACGAGGATGGTTCTTATGTAGAGAAAACGTAAACATGTACCACGGGCGAAGCCGGGGCGGACCGCTAGTCTTATATATAAAAATGAATCGCAAAATGTGTTGGTAAGCGCATAACTCGAGAACGGCTGAACCGATTTCGATAATTCTTTTTTTATTATATTCCTTGAAGTACGAGGATGGTTTTTATGTAGAGAAAACGTAAATATGTACCACGGGCGAAGCCGGGGCGGACCGCTAGTTTTGATATATTTTTTTATTACTGTGTATTATGTTAGATAGGTATTATACAAAATTAGTATACGTTTTGCCTATTCATTGTTGAATGACTTTTTTATGTTTCTTTGTGAGTATACCTAATTATTTGAGTCCCTTAATTATTAAAAAAAAAAAACTAGAACGATGCTGTTTTGTGGCTTATTTCGTACATCAAATAATCAGAGGTTGACCTCAGAAATTGGTTGTATAATTCAAGATAAAAAACAGAAAAGGCAATATATATTATTTATTGCTGAAATTATGTACCTAATACTTGTGTGAAAGAACCTTTAATTTGAATATCATCTCCTCTCTTTATATGTTCTGTGATCATCTCTATTGAATATATAAGCTCCTAATTAGTTTATCAAATAAACAGCAATTGGCTAAATCCAAAGCAACTTGGAATATAATGATTCCTAGAATTTCAGAAATCTAGCTTATTATTCATCATGATAATTCTGAGAAATCTATAAATAAGATACCTAGAGTATCGATAAACTTTCCTTACTAATAGGATGAAATAATTTGTATTCAAGAATTTCTTTCAAACTTATTTTAATTAAGTTTTTATTGATATTCATTGATAAAAAATAGACTACATGAACACGCGTCAAGATCATAATAACCTTAAATAAGATTTACATAGTGTTGCAATTTTATAATAAGCTTTTTACATATTATCTACTATTCATTTAACTAGATACTGTTGCCAAATTGCATTTGAATGCATTATATTATTAACTGGAAGTGGTTTACTTGATAACTAAAACGTTATGAGGTTTTATCCAAGAAGTTTTTATTTTTTTTATTTTAGGGATTGTATGTATCGTCATTAAATTTTATCGCAGATTTCATTAGAAAAACGTAATAGTAAGTATAATTCGATATCATTCTTAATAAACGTTAAAAATGCTTAACAACATATTAAAATAAATTAAATTGTTCCGATCAAGACACTTAAGTATCTATTATACCTATATCGCAACTACGAAGAAAAATAACAATTTAAAGACAAAAGGCACTCGCAAAACAGACAACACTCGAGACAGCTTTAATATTTTTAAAATACTGCATAAAAAATAATAAAACTGCATAGAATTGAGAGCGTATTGAGCGTACATCGGCTTCATTAAAAGGGGATTTGCTATAAAGGGGCCTGTTATTACCTTATTTCTTTAAAAACGCGAATTCTTGTTACTTTAAAATATTTTTCAATATGAGCAAAGACGTTTTTCTTGAGACGTTTATAATATTCGGAGAAAGACAGTTGCCATGTTGATAGAGTGAGATGTATCAATTGATTTTTCTTCTGGCAAATTAATTGACTACAAGCAAAGGTAATAATTATTTTAGCAGTTAAGAAAGAAGACTCATAACGAATGAAATATTTTTATCCGTAACAGAAAAGTAATAAAAATCGTCGATTTTAAAACAGAAGATAGTCAACCGAATTTAAAATCGTTCTGAAATTCTAAAATATTCCAAAGCATCTATATCTTCTATCAAAGGTTGAATTGAAACATTTTTATGGTGGGAACGTGAGGCCATCGGGTACTTAGCCGATCGTAAATCTGTCTGTACGTCTATTTTATGTACGGAGTATGTAGACTACGTTTTATATGAGAACCAGCGGACAAGTTAAACCGTATGCGCTATTTGGAAAATGTACTGCTCATAAAATATATCCAGGAGACTTAGTTTTTTTAAAGAATATTATTGCTGTAAGCCTATCTGCCTATCAGCCTGCTGGTAGTTATCTTCTTGATAGACTGAGAAAAAGTATTATTATATCTGGAGATAAAATACTGACTATCTCTGGACTTTGATTCACTACTAAAATATTTGAATTTCTTTTAACCCGCCATTGGTGACGTGAATTTGACTTACAGCGTTGGTGACCCCGGTCTCACGCACCGGGGTTTTTGACTACGAGTTTATCTGTAATTTACGATTCATGCTACTTTTCATTGGGATAGATATAAAATTTGATCTTTTATTGTCAATAAAACATAGGTATTTAATAAATCAAATCTCTTTTATTAGCATAAGACAACATCTTTGAAATAACTAAAATTGTCAAGTATTTTAACAATGTTTTTTTAAAACTCAAAAATAAAGCATCAATCTTAATTATTTAACAGTAAAATTAGGCTTAGTCAGTCTTATGACACTGAAAACATAAAATGAAGTAACATAAATGGTAATACTTCGACCAAAAAAAAAAATATACAATACTAAAATCACTCATCTTCAACAGCCAAACAACTAGAGCAAGTTATTGGTACTACGTGCGATCTGGTTCGAAATTATCTGGTTCGAAGTCACTTCCAGATTCACTTTCCGATGACGTTTGTAATCTGTCCTCATCAGATACTGCTTCTTGCAAAAGAGCCTCGAGACGACACTGATTACTTTCGTAAGACATGCTGAAACAGTGTTCACAATTTGAACAAAAAACACGGAATTTCTTGTAAAATATCGATCAAATCTAGCAAAACACTTACTAATAATAGAATTATATGATTAAACTATAAATTACAACAACAGCTTTATCAAAATAAGTAAAATAAAAAAAATACATAATAACCATTTTACTTACTCAGTTGGTGACGCCGGTCTCACGCACCGGGTTGGGGCCAAAACTCAGTTACGTGCGCCCGCGTCGCTGTCGTGGGGTAGGGGTAGGGTAGGGGGCGCGAAATTAGGCAGCTACTCGAAACCACAGTGCAATTCGATAAACGGTGACAAAAATATTTGGGTTTCTTTAACTGCCCGGTCTCACAGACATATGAGGTCACCAATGGCGGGTTAACAGAGAAATTTTAACAGAAATGGTCGCACGCAGGATAACTAGAACTTTTACAGTGTTAATTATATTTAAATAAAATTTATGTTTCTAAGTTTGTGTTTCTATTCTTTCAGTCTAATAAATTCAAAATGCACTAATGCAAGAATTAAATATACATAAAAAAACATTCACACCGTCCCAAACATAAACCAAAAACCAGCACATGTAATTTCAAAAATGTGAAACCAAATTTCATTTCTACAACAAAATAAAAGGCGGAGAGAGAAATTGCTGTGTCCTGCCAATGTGGAACTGATTCCGGTTGCCTGGGGACGAAAATAGACGAAAAAGAGCGGCAAAAAACAGGTATCGCAAAAGCCGACAACTCCGAATTTTTCCTACGTTTTTCCTTTACCAGTTTTTGCCTTTACAGCGTAGGTGTTTGAAACTTGAATTGCCTGGGATTTTACGGTTTCACTCATTAACAAATACTGACTTTGAGTAAGGGAGTAATTAGTATTTAATTTACTTATGTTAGGGAGTATTATTTTATATTTATGATAGAGATTTAAGGATTTGTGAACAGAGTAATTCTATGTGCTTATATTTTTGTATTAACATTTATAAATACAATACGTACTGTTTTTGGATTATTTACTTTTTTGTTGGCTCTGTTTTAGATGAATATGACTATAGTTTACATTGAAAATCTGCTCATATCAGTTTGATAAAAATAAGGCACAAGAAGTAAAAATTTGCGTTCCTATTCAGATAAAAATTGCATGTAGAGTCAAAATTGAATTATAAATAATATTTTTTATTATCTAAAAGATGCAGCTTACAATTATTAATTTTGATCCATTATGGGAGCTGAAAAAATCAATTATGAAACTTGGAGATAATTTGGTTCTATTTAATGACAAGAGCAGCGGGTGGCGCGTAATGAATCTCTTTATTTTGTCGTTAGCGTGTGTAATATCGACGACTAACGACGGTTGTGACAGTTTTTGGGAACAAAACGCGTCAATTTGGGCTTAATTTTACTTTTTACAAACTCTTAATCATACTTGAACTCAAACTCAAGTTCAAACTCAAAATTTAAGTCAAACTTGATACTCTAAACCCATATTTAAATAATAATTTGTTCGACACATTACGTTCATAAATAGTAAGATAGCATTTCAAAAGTTTCCAATTATCGTTATAATTAATTATTGCATTAATTACAACTTAAATTCAAGATAATAATTATTAATTAATAGTGTCTTAAAACATTACTCTAAATTAAATCTTACATTATTAATTACAATAAGCTTTTATTAGTTACACAAACGCTCTTAAGCCCTAGAATTTATAATAATAAAAAGATTTGATTTGTCAAGCACGTGAATACCGTCTCTAAGACCGTCTGTATCAATATAAATGGAAGCCAAGCAGTTATATATTATCAAAACGACAATTCAAATGAAATCTTCACAATATCTCTCGACTGCGCCATCTTTATAAATAATAAATATTATTCGATGAAATGAATATCCCTTATTGAATCGGAAGTTGTTGAGAAAATAAATTTGATAGGATTATGTACGACGGTATAAATAATAATTGATTGTTACCGTGGATACGAGGGGTCGGATTATAATGTTTTCAATGAAACATTGCACACGCAGAATTATATTGGATTTTTAGTGTGCGAGGTTTCTTGTACTCGTACAACGGATTGTGTTTTGTTCTACAGTTGAAATTGTTTTTCAAACTCAAACTGAAAGCTTTTTTTTCGACTTTTGAAACGTCGTAAAATAGTTATTAATGTTTTTTTTTAATTTTCTCTTTCTTCCCTGTTAAGATGAAAGAATAAATTCTGAGACAGTTTTTAGGGACCTTTTATATGTTTGATTGTTATTATCATAATTATTATGCCAATAAGGACGCATTTATATTTTTCAAAGCTAATTCTTGAGGTAATAAACCACACATAGTTTGCTTATAATTTAGACATTCTTCAATTATTCAAGTTTATAATGATCGAGTTAACTTCAGAGCATTGTTGGCGCGTTAATTGTATCTTGAAGGGTATATTTCATCCCGAGCACCCATCGCAGCCAATTAGAACAATATACGACTAAAATCGCGTCTAAAGGGAATTCTCGTGAAGATTGTTGTTTCTGGAGACGGCATTTGGAATATTCTAGAATTGGTATACATTACTATGTAAAAAGTTTTCTTTGTAGTTGGTTATTTAAATCTGAATCGCTTGCTTTCGTAAGACGTTTTCTCTCGCAATCAAATAAAAAGTATGGAAGTTTTACGCAGTTGTATTTTGATAACATAATAATTTGTCAGCCAATGTGTCCTTTGAATTGTATTGTTATTAACAAGCGGATTAAATTTAAGGATTCTTGTATTAAAGGCTCCAAATAAGCTTCTTTTTTAATTTGTTGTGATAAAATGCAATTTTACACTACTTACTAAATTATAACGTTTAGTATATAAAAACCTACAAATCTTATATATAAAAATGAATCGCAAAATGTGTTGGTAAGCGCATAACTCGAGAACGGCTGAACCGATTTCGATAATACTTTTTTTATTATATTCCTTGAAGTACGAGGATGGTTTTTATGTAGAGAAAACGTAAATATGTACCACGGGCGAAGCCGGGACGGACCGCTAGTACTCAATAATAATAGACTCCATTACCCATTTATAACAAATGTTTGAAATAACTGAAAACCTTAAAAATACAACCTGTTTCTATTGATGTTGAAATAATGCTACCATCTAAATTCATACGTGGTTTTTTACTAAGAAACTTTTTCTGCTCTCACGAAGATGGGAAATAAATGTTTTTCATGAGTCTTATATAAATAAATACAAAGATAACCAGATGATAAAATTATCAAGTAATTTTACTTATTAGTAAATACATAAAAATATAATGTAGAACCATTGTAGAACACAGAACTAGTTTTAGTTTGACTTTTCTTGCATTTTATATTAGTTGTAGGTCACTTCAGATTATGAAAAAAATAGTTATCGATTTTCTTGTTTCTTTAATATTTTTTAAAAAATAATATCTCATAATTTTATAAAACATTGTTACCACATTTCTGATTAATAAAATTTTCATCTCATTTCGTTTACATTTATTTTCACTGCGATTCTTCTTCTTAGTCGTACACTCTTGCCAGAGTGGTCGTGGTTATGGTGATGGTGCTTTATTCTTGTTAGATGTGGTCACTTCTTTGTTCGCTCCCTGTCCAACAATACGTCTCCATTTCTGACGATCGGTAGCATTGCGAGCACATTCTACAAGGCTGGACTGGGTCGTTTTACCGATAAGGTCGGTCCAACGTGTAGGTGAGCGGCCCCGTGATCTTTTGCCCTCAATTTGTCCCTGCACCACAAGTCTCTCCAAGGAATCCTCATTTCTGGTGATGTGGCCAAAGAACTTCAATATTCGCATCTGCACAATCGACGAAAGCCTATTTTCGATGTTTTGTTCCTTGAGTATCGAGACGTTGGTTCGGAACGACGTCCAAGGTATTTTCAGCATCCGCCTCCAACACCACATCTCCAGCGCATCAATTTTTCGGCGATTCTGCATTTTGAGCGACCAGGTTTCCGCACCATATAGAAAGATAGGAAATACCAGACATTTCATAAGTCGCACTTTTGTGTTCTTGGTGATGCGCCTGTCCTTCCAGATTTTATTTAGTTTTTCCACTGTAAATCTTGTGATAGCGCATCTACGTCCAATTTCTTCTTCACATCCTCCTGTGTTGGTAATAGTGGATCCGAGGTATATGTAGCTGTTTACCTCTTCACAATTAGCAACATAAAGTGGTCCTTCATTTTCTTGTCCAGTTCGATCAATTATCCTTCGTCTTATTTCTATTGAGTGTCAAACCGAATTGCAGGCTTGTTGTTTCTAGACGACTCAAGAGTTCTTCCAGTTCTTGTTTTGTTTGAGCAAGAATCGTAGTATCATCAGCGTATCTTAAGTTATCATATCACACGACCACCTATTGATATGCCTCCATTCCACCCATCCAGGACAATTCTCATTATGTATTCTGTCACTGCGATTAATAAATATAATTTACAAATACGATATCTTAATAATATAGTAACTTTTTACTCTATTCGTTATTTATCATTTGTTTGTTCAATGATATTCGGCTTATCCAGTCAATATAACAATAGGATACACATACTAGGGGTATGTAATAAGAATTACTTCATAATAAACGAGTCTTGCCTACTCCTTGTCTTGTGATAATTCACTTTAATGTGTGATTAAAAATGTTAACAACTTGCTGCTGATGAAATTTCGTGGTAACGATGTTTTTGAATGCAATTTGAACTTATTTTAATGGGAAATGGGGTCAAAGTTCATACATTATATTGTTTGTGAGCTATACTATACTGTGTAATTAATAGTGTTTATATTTATAAAACATTGACTGAATTATTAGCATAAATCAATAAACTGTAATAGTTAAGTAGAAAATATAACATTCTGATATTGTTTTTCTTTTGTTTCAGGTAAGAATCTGTACCGGCACAAAGGATTTACCATGTTGATTGCCCAGTGATTAAAATATCTTTCAAGATACCTTTAGTCATACATATTATAACAATAAGAAATAAAAACTGTTATCGCGAAATATTTAATCCTCGTACATAAATGTACACACGATGGCAGCGAGCTTCCAAGTATAAAAATATATTTTAAATTATAATATTTTTTATTGTATTTTTCAATGAATCTTTATTGCCCACAAACAGCATAGACAAAACTGTCTATTTCTTTAATCTAGAACAACATGTTCATGTAAAATACGGTGTCACCTGTGACTTAACACCCCATTATATGCGTATTACGGCAATCCAATATCACCTCGGATGTTCGCATAAAAACAACCAATAGCAATAAGCGATCTCTGCATCCATTAGGAGATGAAAGTATGAACCGGGATTATCCACTTAACACCGTTTCATAGAGCGGTGCGAGTTATAAGCGCGAGCGGTTGAAGATGTATGGTTTGTAGTTAAGGCTCAGTTGTTTTTGATTTGAAATTACATAAAGACCTGTGTCAAAAGCAAGAGATTTCATAGTTTGTAATATTGTGTATTTGTACATATTAACATTTCTAAAGGAAAAAAATTATTAGTGCATTTTATCGATATTCAATATTATCTTCACATCAGAACCTATCTTACCTATGTACATTTTTGTCACCATAGAGAAATATCCAAAAAATAATAAAAGCATTATTCAGACGAAGACATAAGTCTTAATATATTCCATAGTCATTCTGAATTCTACAGACCATTTATCTATCAATTTATGCAAGGTTCAACCCAGTCTCTAAGGTAAATAGTTTCATTCGCATCGAAGTCTATAAAGTTTATCCGTTTCTATGTCCGTAAGAGCTGTAAAAGTGACTTGTTATTTTCAGAAGAATTCAGTATATTGTCATGATTATAATAAGAAAATTTAACACCAAGCTTATACCCTACTAATAAGTTACTAATATTATAAATGCGAAAGTCTGTCTGTGTGTCTTTTTTTCAAGTTGCAACGGAGCAATTTTATGGTAATATTTTGCGTCTTGAGGTAATTAGGTTAGCTTAGGCAGTAGGTAGAGTGTGATATGATACCTTTTTATCACGCTTAAACATCCCATTGCCCTGGAAATTTCCTTTTACCACGCGGGCAGTGTCGCTGGCAACAGCTAGTCATATACCACTTTGTTAAAGTTTGAGTTTGAGTTTTATCAACGATCATCAAGTCAACATAACACCATTTACCTTTCAGATACAGCAGCACAAGAAATAATTTAAACGAAGTGATATAATAGTTTGAAAATGAACCTGAAATAATAAAGAATCTCTCAAGAATGTAATTAATTAAAGTTTTCACAGCTGTTCGGTGCTCCCCACAAGTTGCGCAGTAAAATCTTCCATTACTTAACTAATTCAACTGCACTTATGTGATGCACTGTAAATTCAATTATGATTCAACTTTTGATTGCTTGTAAAAGTATAATAGTGTACAGGTGTGTACAGGTATGGTGAAATACATATAAACGAGTTTCTCGCTCTGGTTTCTTCTGTGTGAAATCATGATAATTATAATGATCTAATTATTTGTAATATTATACCAGAATACAGCAAGAAGAGTCAGTCACAAACATTTTTTAAAATGCTTATAATGGCAAATCTAACATTTTATGTACATTTAACTCTACTCAAAAACCGACTCACATAAAAAGAATCATCTCAGGGCTAATTTTTCAATCCTTGGTTAAAACTTATTCGTCGAATAATGTATAAAACTACCATTTTAACAACGTATGTATTCTAATCGCCCGTATTTGACAGTTTACGTGACATTTTAATATTATCGTGTAATACTTTATTAGACGGATAAGTTTTAGCCAAGCATTGAAAAATCGGCCCTAAATGAACTAAGTAATTTTTCTACTTAAAACTATAAACTTTTAGTAATACATCATTCTATACAAAAGTTTAAATTCGTTTCCTATTTGTAACATCATAAGTAGGTAATATATTTATTTGTTGAAACTTTCCTAAACTGTTTTATACTCTAAGGTAAAGTATAATAATATATAAAGGGTTAAGTTTATTTTACTTACTAAGCCATAAATTTTGTACATATTTTCTTGAATATTGTAACTTCTATCGCGATCGGTAGCTTCTGACCACCAGGGGATAACCTCTTTAGGTCAAAGTATTACCAAACTTTATGACACGATCTTTTTACCCTTTACATTATTAATAGTATCTAAAATTACCTAATAACAATAAATATTAACTAGGTTTATATCATAATATATTTAGTACCAAAAATTTAACTAAAATTAAGTAAAAAAAATCATATTGACGAAAACTTTAATTATAAATACATTGTACACTCTCCCATCTCATCCAATTCTTCATTAGAAAACAAAGCTCTACAAACGGTGTTCTAATAACGTTATTTGTTACGAGTACCCATTATGGAATCCGAAACAGCGACACCCAAATACAATTATTATCGAACACCGCGTCAATCATAAGTTTCTTACGAGCGGTGTAATCAAACAGCTAGGAGGCGTCGTCATGGCAACCGGCCTCCATCACGCAGCCGCGGCCTACGCTCCGCCTCTCGCCTGTTGCTGCCGGAGCCAACGCACGCCAGTCATTCCTGAACCATCATCAGATCCGCATTGGAAAATTTCAAAATAATTCAATTTGTATGCATTAACGCGGCTCGAATGAACGCAAGACGCGCGCATTTGGCGTCCTTGTCTAGTGCACGTGTTACCGTCTCGCTCGTGCAGATACATGACTGCAGGCATCAGGTACTGATAAATGTTGTGACGTACCTATGTAGCATGCTAGCCCGATGTCCTGCTTGGTGTCACCCTGCCTCCCCTTGTATGACATTGATGTATTGCAAAATATAATAAATAAAAAAATTTTGTGTAACACCCTTATGAACCATATACGAGCAAATAAATATATTTGAATTTGAATTTGAATTTGAATTTGAATTTGAATATGACCATCCGAGATTATTATGTAACAACGTTAATCAAATCCGAACGCCAATTACCGTTTATTGGTGTTATAATCTATCATTTTATGGCAAAAAGTTACTTCAATGGGCAGTGGCGTCTTAAAATGCTTATAAAACACTATTCAGTAATTTCTGAACGAAAGTTTTTGGTCAAAATAAACAATTGTCACTTATCCAGTTTTCTGTACCTTTGTCTACGTGTTAGTTGACATAATTAGTAGTCAGTCCTTAAAAATAAAACTGATCGATTAACAAAACAACAAGACAAAAAGATCATAATTATTTTTAAATTCAGTGACTACTTTTGTTGAACCGACCAAGATTGTTATTTTACGTATAATGAATCTGCTAAAGCTCTCAAAAAAAATAAGGAACGTCATATTCATTAGAATTAAATCTAAGATATTATGAGAAATAAAATAGAATAAAGGCAACATTACTTGAGATACAACAAAATCCCTTAAATTTGTAAACTAGTTTTCTCTATATACATCAAACAAATACTCTAAACCTATTTTAATCGACCCTGATTACACACCCTTATTCCATTGAAATCTGTTCATTGAGCTATGAAAACTCCAGTGTATAATCTGTTGCCTTGAATCTAGCGTTGAATAAAAAATAAGACAACTTGTAAACACTGAAAGTTGGCTACTTCTAGATTCAAGATAAGTTTATCTAAGAAATAGGACGGAGAAATCAGAGCGAGGGCGAACGGATTAGACACTCGGACTTTGGACCCTTTATTTCACTAAATATTTACGCTATATTTTGAATACTTATAGCCTGTTTTAGTATATAGGCGATACTCTTACGTCACAGGATATTAGATTGAACAAAAAGTGAAAAATAATGGATAGAAATCTTTGAAAATAAAAACGTTTAAAATGGCGGACTGCCGACCCAATATTAGCGGACCTATAAGCAATTAATTTACAATTTAAGTACAACCTTGGATTTTAATTGGTAAAGTTACAGCAATAGATGGGTTTATTAGTGATCAATAAAACCCAATATTTTATCGCTGTTATGCACATTGCACAAGTAGGTATAACATTTTCGATTTACAGAGTATGTAACCACATTCCTACGGAACGGTGACATTACTTAATTATGACTGTTTGTTTAAATTCTGTAGATCTGGGAATAGGTCGTAACCTATATTTCATAGTTCTACGAATCCCGATAGAATGATATTAGCCGGGATAACTAACTAGGTTTCTGTTTAGTTTCCAGGAAGATCTTACGCTATACATACTTTTTATATAATTGAATCTAAGAGACTAAACAGAGACTACGAAGGAAACTAATATGATAATTCATATATTTAAAAGCTATTAAGTTAAAAACAAAACATGTTTTTATAAATTAAAATAATGTTTCATGTATTTATTGTATCTTATCTTCTACATAAACAGCACAATCTACTTGACTTCGTAACTTTAATTTGACTGCAGATCTTCGCGACAAAATATGAAAACTTTGCTTGTTTATTCCTTACAGAGGTGTTGGATACCTTTGAAGTAATAAGACGAATTGCATGCACTGCGTTGAATTAACGAGGAAATAGTGTTATGACTTATAAAACGGATTTGTGGACTGTTACTGGTTTAAATTAGCTTACAATTGTGTATCCGTTTGATATGTGTATGTGTAAAAGCTTATTATAATAATTGAAGTGAAACTTCTTTATCGGGGTTGGATAAAAAATTTAGTGTAGGTAACATTTTTTCGTTACGCGTGACATTTTTCCGTTACGCGCCATTTTCTTATCCCTACCACGCGTGATTCGACATATTTCTGTTTTCGGGTTTCTTAATAATATGTACGCATACACATTAGAAAACTTATTAAATAGTTCCTAGTTAATTTGTACACATATAAACATTTTATTTTTTTAAATTTTTGAAATGGTTAGGGAGCCAGGTGCAAATTTGGTTAATTATTTCCTCTCAAGAGATAATTCGTCAGACGCATCAGAGTATAGTATTATAAAGCCTCGTGAACGTCAGCTGGCGCTCGGTTGGGGGGGTGAGCGGTTGTAGCCTCCCACGCACGTAGGAAAAAAAAATACATTCATTCATTTCCTCTCAGCTAAAAATTTGTCAAATTGTAGCTAACCCAATATCTCAACGAAAAAAAATAATCAGCTGGTTACAACATGGTGTATTATACGTCAGCTGGTGTCTCGAACATGAAAAAAATAAAATTATTTTCCGTGATTTCTTCTCAAACAAAAATTTACCTGATGATAGCTTATATGTAACTGTGGATATATATATAGGTCAGCTGGCTGTATCTTGGTGGAAAAACCGTCAGCTGATACTTTAAAAGTTATTACATAGGAGTTAGACAGAAGCATCTATTGCCAATTTATATGCATCAACTGACTAGGTTTTCCTCGAATTATTGCTAGCTGATTTTTTTTATTTATCGCATCAGTATATTAACAATCAGCTCACAAATTTTCATCTGAGATGAAATGACGTATCTTTAATTATTATCGTTATTTTTAAAAATTCAAGCAACACACGCTAGCATAATATAGACAGTAATAAGGTACTTAGAGGTGGTTAGTTGTGCGCATGATCGGGGTACTACGTACATTCAGCCACATCGGTAAACATGTTTTTACAAATATTATAAACTGCATTTAAAAATAACTATCACATCATCAAATTCACATAACTACCTAAAAGTGTAACAAATATGAAATAACCCACTAAAAACATTAGTTAACTATAATTATTAAAAAAATAATAGTATAATATATAATTAATAAAGTTATTACTTATCTTTTACGGGGACTTATGTTGATGGAATTCCACGTATCTCGATGATTTTGTTAATGTCTCATTATATTCTAGACACCAGCTGACGTATAATACACCATGCTGTAACCAGCTGATTATTATTTTTCGTTGAGATATTGGGTTAGCTACAATTTGACAAATTTTTAGCTGAGAGGAAATGAATGAATATACTTTTTTTTCTTACGTGCGTGGGAGGCTACAACCGCTCACCCCCCCAACCGAGCTCCAGCTGACGTTCACGAGGCTTCATAATACTATACTTTGATGCATTTTACTAATTACCGCTTGAGAGGAACTTGGTCATAAAATCTGCTTCTGGCTCCCGGACCAAAACCAAATACACAAAGCGTTTTAATTTTTAAATTTATTACATGACACATAGCCTATCATCTTGTTTAGTCTCCTGATTGTTGCTATAATTCAAATAAGATTCAATACAAGAACGACGCACATTCAAAACCCATTTTTTAAATAATCCCAACGAATTATCCACACAAACTATAAGCCCGTCAATGACTTAAACTCCATTTAATATAATACTGCACAGTCCGTAGGCATTAGAGATGGACAAACTTTTAATCCTAATATCCTTCCTAGGAAATGAAGTTACTAGCGTCCGGGAACTGAATTGAACTTTAAGGAAACGGATACTAGCCGGGAGATTCCAACAAGGAACTCGGAACAATGGGACGCTCAAGTGACGTTGAAATTTAGGAATCATCCCGGGATGGAAAAAGTTGGAACGGTTTAGGACATTATTAGTAGAATAGTTTTTAAGCGTGTGAGAGGAGATGTTTTCTTATGATGGTGTTTTGTTTAGAGAAGATGCCAGGAGCATTAAAATAAGTTTAGGAAGCCTGTCATACCTAATTTTCGATTGATTTAACATTTTCGAGCAAATCCGTAAAATGATTAAAAATATATATGCAATTATTCGTAATGTTATGATTGTAATGAGCGATAATTACGATCATGATAGTTTTCTTGAATTATAGTTATTCGATATTTTTTTATATCGTAACTAGCGACTCTATTCTAGAGCCAAAAGGTCATTTAGCTAAGTATTATGTTACTCTCCAGATCTTTACAACTAATTTAAAACGATCTAAATAATAAATTCTATTCCTATAACATTTATCGAATCGAAACACAATACAGAGAAGTCGACGAATCGGAAAGAAAGCAAAAATAACAATCGACATCTACAATGAGTTTTAATTTCCTTTAACGAGATAATTTTCGAGACAAAGAAACAAGAGTCGAATTTAATTTTAATATTCGCGAAGTTTTATCAATTTAGATTTGTGAGACGTTTTGAAATCCGGTTATAAAATTAACATTACCCTTGTGGCAGATGTGATTCATTTATAAATTATAACCGCCGCATTTATAAGTGCCCAATTAAATAAGGTATTTGGAAGTATATGAAATGTGGATTTAGGATACTTTTTCTTAATTATTAGTGGCATAGATGAAGCAAACGTTTGAATTAATGGCCAATATTTTTATAATGAAAACTATTAAAATCGTTTTTTTTTAACACATAAGTATCATTAGTTAACTTTCAAATTTAATTAATTGAAAACTAACATACCTGATACCTACTATAGGTAAGTAGAATCTACGAATACAAGAAACTTATATCGAAAAAGAAAGTAATTAGACATTACAATATTTTAATAGTCGTTTTTAGAAAATGAATCTAATTCATAGTTCATTTTAATTGTTTTGAGAACATTTTAAAGAATGGAAAAACATCGATCGAGGCGAGATTCGAACCAGCGTCTTTTACCTACATAATCTCATTTATAAAGCACAAGCGGTCCGCCCCGGTTTAGCCCGTGGTACATATTTACATTTTCTCTACATAAGAACCATATAATTATATATTCAGGGAATATAATAAAAAAAGAATTATTGAAATCGGTCCACCCGTTCACGCGTGATGCCGTGACCAAGGAAAACGGGTTTCATTTTTATAGGTATACTAGCGGTCCGCCCCGGCTTCGCCCGTGGTACATATGAAAAATAGATGTTGGCCGATTCTCAGACTTACCCCATATGCACAGAAAATTTCATGAGAATCGGTCCACCCGTTTCGGAGGAGTATGCAGACTAACATTGTGACACGAGAATTTTATTTCAATGCTATAAAACTTTATGTCCATATTTTTAAAGACGCTATAATAAACTAACATCTAAAGTTTAACCATCACACGATTATCCCATAAACATTTAAATCAAATCCAATAACAACAAAACAATGAAGTATTCGTTACAACATCAAACCAAACACGTTAACGACGTCTAACTTTAAATATATTTGGAAATCGACACCGGTACCAAACAACAGATTTTAATTAACGAAAGCGATACTTATTTGCGACTTAATTACACCCGCTCGTTACATTGATTGGGATTGACAGTTGACAGTTGAAAGCTATTGTAAACGCGTAATGTATCGGTAGTATATTTTAATTGCCGAAGGATAGATTTCAGGGATCTGTGATCGTATGATTAAAGATAATAATCATCACTACATAGTAGGTATAAAACAAAGTCGCTTTCTCTGTCCTTATGTCCCTTTGTATGCTTAAATCTTTGAAACTACGTAATGGATTTTGATGCAGTTTTTTTTAATAGATAGAGTGATTCAAGAGGAAGGTTTTATTATATAATTTATTAGGTTTTAGACAAAGCGGGCGAAGCCCCGGGCGGAAGCTAGTAAAATATATATGTGAAAATTTACGTATCGAGAAAAGATAATATTATGATAGTCTCGCTCATATATAGGGATATTTTTATTTTTCACTTTAGAGCTAAAATGTAATGACTGTTATAACTTATAATTAGTATACTGTTATTAAAGGGATCTATAATGCGTATTTCAATATCTATCAAGGAATTTGCATTTTCATCCGAAAATGTTCGCAGAAAAATATTCTATCAACGTCTAGAATAACAATGTTTTAAAATTCAGTCGCATTATTCAGACAAAAAAATATAGCAGCCCTTTTTTATTTGGAACTTTATTACTTAATTTTGTATAAAAAGCAGATTGTCGAATCTATACTTAATATTTTAAAGCTGGAGAGTTTGTTTGTTTGAATGTCCTAATCTCAGGAACTACTGGTCCGATTTGAATAGCTCATTTATCGAGGAAGGCTATAAGGCTATAATATATTATCATGACGCAGGACCAACAGGAGCGGAGCTACGCGGGTGAAACCGCATAGCGAAGCTAGTTAATAAATATATATCTGCGATGATCCAGTTCTTTTTGCAATACATAAAAGTTTAGTAGTAAACAAAATGAAAACTTTTCTTTACTATAACTAACATATTTACACATTGCAACAAACAGACAATAACATTCTTACTATAATAAACGTATGCTATAAAATGCATACATTTCATTTACGAACATAGAAATAGAAAACTAAACCAAACACAGTTAGGGGAACACTCGAGCGAGAGTCACTTTTTACACAAATAAGGAAGGAAGGTCTTTTTACGGAACGAGGTAGTAAGAGCCGTAGAAATATAGAGAGAGTTCCGCACATAATATTTTTTGTCATCTTAATTTTATTTTGTTTTAAATATGATAGAGAACCGCTGAATGAATTTCGATGGACTTAAATTAACTATTTTATAGAATTATAAGTATAACAAAGATTTAGGTTCTAAAGCCATCTTAATACTATTATAAAGGCGAAAGTTTGTAAGTATGTATAGATGTATGGATGTATGGATGTTTGTTACTCTTTCACGTTAAAACTACTGAACCGATTACAATGAAATTTAGCACACATATAGAGGGTAACTTGGATTAACACATAGGATAGGTTTTATCCCGGAAATCCCACGGGAACGGGAACTATGCGGGTTTTCCTTTGAAAACGCGGGCGAAGCCGCGGGCGGAAATCTAGTAAATAATATTAATCAGATAAAACTCTCACTTCAATTCTTCTGCCTACTACTGATACAATAATTTTTTATCATAAGTATTTGTTATACCTCTGTATTATTTAAGCTTAAGATTAAAATATTATATTTTAATAATACAACCGCAACAAACATAATCGTACACCGTCAAAACACATTACCAAACTAACAAATACGTTTATCTGCGAATCCAGCGGATCTCCGAGTCGAGAGCTTTTATTAAGTTAGACCGGCCAACTTCAGACGGTGCACGTTGCACATTGCAGCATTCCTTACCTTTGCTAAGACGCAACATGCAATAGACGGAGCATTGTACTGCGCTCAAAGCGACAAACCAGACTTTCCGCTCTTCGAAATAATAACGTTATATAGGGTTGGCGGTTGTATTGTTATTATAATCATTATGTTAAAATCGTTCGGAAATGATAAAAAATATTGTAGACATGTAACTGAAAATTACTGTGTGTCGAACTGCTACTTATTATAATATTTTTATCAATATCATATGAATATTACCTATATTATAATATTATTATGAACAAAGTTCCAATAGTGAAAAATATACTTACATGCAATGTTACTTCTTTTTCTTCTTTTAATTTAATTTATAGTGATTATACACGTTTTTCCTATCACATGTTTTAATAGGAGATCCCTTACGAATTAAACTTAAAACACAGTCTATCAAAATACAATTAAATTGGTATTATTTGTACCTAAGAAAAGAGCTTAATATATTCCATGGATCATACTAGAAACTGTTATGTTAAGTGTAAGAAAAATATAAAAGATTTAAATTTAAAAATACCATTCTTAAATATTATACAGCACCAACCCTAGGGTTAAGTTGAATTTTTCGTATGGCGCAGTTGAAAAATTGCAAAAGAACTCTCTTTGTTAGGTACTCCGTTTTCTTTTCTAAGAGGCAGCGACTACTGATTTATTATACAACCTTATACGGAACGAAATCTTTAATTTTACCTTACATTTGCATCTATGTACTTTCTATATTATTTAATGAACAAATCGAGACGTTTAAAAATATGTATAAGTAGTAAGGTTTCATTAATATTACGTCCAATAATTGACTCATAAAACCGTCAAAATAAAAGACAAACAAAATGCTACACCAAATACTGCGTATAATAAATGTTAAAGTAAACTGATAGAACTACTTGAACTATTCAGATGAAATTTAGCAAAAAGATAGTTCATGAGCAAGAGATGTTATTGAAGAATTGTTATTTGCAACTGGATCAAAATAAGAAATGAAACAGCTGATTGTATATTATGTTATTTGGATGAATATAATATTAAATTTCTTACAAAATACAAATTACATTTATTTGCATTGCATACATACAACCTACCTAATCAAGTTATGTTATCTACACTTCTATACTATCTATACTAATAATATTTTAAAGAGGAAAGGTTTGTATGTATGTATGTATGGTTTTCACGCATAAACTACTGGACCGATTTTGATGAAATTTGCCGCAAATAATCTTTAGACCCTGAGAAAGAACATAGGCTACCATTTATTGCGAAATATGTACCACGGGCAAAGCCGGGGCGGACCGCTAGTGTAAACTAAATTACATAACAATGAAAACCAACGCCAGCTAATCGCGCAATAAACATTTTTTATTTTGATACGTACAGTTATTTACAGTTGTTACATTTTGAGTACCAAATCTCTTAGAATTTAATAGAAATTAATAATTTTTGTCGTTGTAAGAAATAAAAAATACTATAAACTGAAACAATATTTCTCGTAATAAAATCCAGTATAACAAAGTGTAGAAGCTAAACATTTGTTTGGGCTGTTGTAACAGAGTTTAATTAACGTCTGTGATCCGCTAAAAGGCAATTGTTTATAATCTGCGAGCCTGTTTACTCTGTACTGTACTAATATTTCACCCTGACTTCGTCCGCCCAAACGGCTTAATAACGGTTTATGCATCAGAAAATATATAAATATGTTAAACCGATGTGTTTAATTATTTTCAGTACTCACCTGGTCTTTAACCACTTGATCTTGCTGATGGAATTTGTTGGTGACTTATAAATGGCAAAATAAAACTAATAAATAAAAATCTGGTTAGGTACCTAGTTACATCGAAAATTATACACATAAAGAATCATACGGTAATTAAGTGTACAGTGTAATTACGAGTAGGTACAATAATTCCTCTAAATTTGGCTAATATAAATAGAGATTAGTTGCCCTATAGTAATTATAATAATTACTACGAAATTAGGAATCCATTCTTACTATATTACTCACTCAAATCACTCAACATCACTACATAGTATAAAACAAAGTCGCTTTCTCTGTCCCTATTTCCCTATGTCCCTTTGTATGCTTAAATCTTTAAAACTACGCAACGGATTTTGATGCCTTTTTTTAATAGATAGAGTGATTCAAGAGGAAGGTTTTAGTATATAATTTATTATGTTTTAGACAAAGCGGGCGAAGCCGCGGGCGGAAAGCTAGTTAATTTATAAATTAACTTTTTTAAAACATAACACAATACGATTCTGCGCACAAAATTCGTCCAAGTTGTCATAAATCAAAAAGCAATTATAAAATTAAATTTTAATTGATAAATGAGAAGATAAGCGCATTATCTGTAACCACACCTGCTTCTTCGAACTAATTACTGAAACTTCTTACAACTGACATACAGACGGCGGGAACTCAATTATTATTATGTATTTATTTTTCATTCTATAAAACTTACAGCTTTTGATTATGAAAACGTTATACTCATAATTCGTGATTAAAATGCAAAATAAAGATGTAATGATATTAAAATGAACAGTCAACATCTTCATATACGTTACTAGATGCTCCGCGTGGTTCAACCCCATGGCTCCTCTCCTGTTGGTCGTAGCGTGATGATATATAAGCCTATAGCCTTCCTCGATAAATGAGCTATCTAACACCGAAATAATTTTTCAAATCGGACCAGTAGTTCCCGAGATTAGCGCTCTCAAACAAACAAACAAACTCTTCAGCTTTATAATATTAGTATAAAATAATATATACGTTCCCACTGCTGGGACACATATATCCTATGAGGATAGATACCCTTATAGATACCCTTACAGATAGATACCTGTACCTATAGACATAAAATAGGGATAAATCTCTGTACGTAGGGCTATATAAAACTAAAATATGCTATTTTAAATATAAAGGATCTGAAGGAAAAATTGCAAAGAAAGTTTAGCACACAATAGGATAGTTGTAAAGATATTTATCATCTGTAGCTTGAAGCTTTTACAAGATTAATTTATGAAAATTATCGTCACTCTGATCCGTCTAATTTATCTAGTATTAAATGCGCTCCCAACTAATCCACTAAGGGCCGATTTTTCAATGCTTGGATAAAACTTATTCGTCGAATAATGTATAAAACTACCATTTTAAAAATGTATTCTAATTGCCAGTATTTGACAGTTTACGTGACATTTTAATATTATCGTGTAATACTTTATTCGACGGATAAGTTTTATCCAAGCATTGAAAAATCGGAACTAACACAAAATTATCATTTAATTCACAATAATAAACTAACAATATTACAGAATTACTCGACCCGTAAAATACGCCCGTATGTATCATAATCCAAACCACGTAAATCATAACTTTAAACATACAAATAAGAAGTTGGCAACAGCTTTCGGCGCTTCATTTGAATATATCACCCAGGTGTTGCTATATTCAATATAGGTACAGTATGATTTAGTCGTGTATTTGAATTAATTTACAATTTATTAACTAACTAGCTTACCGCCCGCGGCTTCGCCCGCTTTGTCTGAAACCTAATAAATTATATGCTGAAACCTTCCTCTTGAATCACTCTATCTATTAATAAAAACATCAAAATCCGTTGCGGATTTTTAAAGATTACTTAAAGCATACAAAGGGACATAGGGATAGAGAAAGCGACTTTGTTTTATATTATGTACCTATAGTGAAGATTATAATAATATGAAGAATACATAGGTATTATGTTGTGTGGAAGTCAAATAATTTCAAAGTATTTACGCATGATAGAGTTCCCAATATTATTAACTATTAAAATAAATAAAACAACTTCTTAACATATATGAGATGAATTACATTATTAAGACGAGGATTCAAATCACAAAGATCGTCATTAGATCATCATTCGTGGTAGAATAAATAATAACTCCTAAAGTTAGGTTATATCACACTTAGCAAATGTAAATGAATATTTGATTAACTTCGATAAAAGCCTTTATTCTTTTTTTTCTTTTTAGTTGAGAAATTTTGCATAGATACCCACGGCTCGCAAAAGCCTAGCCTAGATCTTGTCGCAGCTGTTGGTACTTGGTGGTGATGCAGAAATAAAAAATGTGTGCGTGTACAGACTAGTGTACACACGTAAGAAGTGAAACTTCTTTATGACCTTATTTTTCAAAAAATAATTTACTATATGCAACTTTACAGAAATACGTCGAATCACGCGTGGTTAGGGATAAGAAAAAGATGGCGCGTAACGGAAAAATGTTACACTAAATTTTTTCCAACCCCGATAAAGAAGTTTCACTTCAAAAAAGGCCAGTCGCGTAGATGAATAAATGGAGGCTTTATTGCGGATTTGATAATGAAAAAAGTACAGACAGAAACGTAGTATATTATATTAATAATTGTTTAGAAATTAACTTTTTGAATGGCACGTCGCTAACAGCAGCAGCATAATATACAGTACCTCACAAATAAAAATACTTGCTACAAACAGCACCGCATCCAAACACTTTTCTTACAATTTAAGAAGGATATGAATTGTAGGAGCTTAAAAATTGCCGGTTTAATTTAAAAGGCATTCTAATTAATTGATCTCAGGATTCGCGAGTCCCCCTCCTTCTCCCGCTCTTTAATTTAGAATTGTTAGCGCAAAGGGAATGCAATTTACGTAAAATAATTGTTTGATTTCAAATATTCTCACCCTTCTGGGGCTTAATTTGCTTTATGAAAAAAGACGGGTAAATAATTAAATACGATATGGGTAGACGTAATTGATGTAAGAGCTATTTATTTTGGATATAACTTTCTTCTCTTTGGTGGAGTATGGGATTATTTAGTTTAGTTTACATGATTGTTAGAGTTTTAAATGCAGACTTCTAGTCAGAAGTTTCGGATATACGAGATTACTGATAGTTGTTTCTATAAATTTTATTATTACTATTCATTTTCATTTTTTATGTTACGATTAATCATTCCTTTGAGTATTTATTTCATTGCATGTGTTTCATACTCGTATATTACAGGGTTTGTAAATACGAGGATTATAGTTAGCACAACAGAGTCGAAAATCGCTTTCATACAAATGTCAACATTAAATTCTCAACATAATGTGCCAAATAGAAGATTTATATACGCTTAAATGTAATAAACAGGTTTTAAAAACACTATTAACGCTTCAAACTTAACCTATACACTAGCAAGATACATTCTTATCTTTCGATAGAAGACCAGTTCAGATGGGACATATTCAAAGACTAGCTGCGCTCCGCGGTTTTACCCGCATGGCTCCGGTCCTGTTCGCCTTAGCGTGATTATATATAGCCTATAGCCTTCCTCAATAAATGGGCTATCTAACACCGAAAGAATTTTTCAAATTGGACCAGTAGTTCCTGAGATTAGCGTGTTCAAACAAACAAACAAACTCTTCAGCTTTATAATATTAGTATAGATATCCAAGATGCAGTTTCATACTTGATCGATCCTTAGCAATTTGTTTCAAGTCGCCTGGGCCCTGTCTCCACCTTATTCAAACTTGTAATTTGTTGTGAAATGCAATTATACAGGGTGCTCCGGGGTAATAGCTATGTACCGAAACAACTCGGGCGATAGGCACCTTGCTAATGAGCTGTTTTAATTGCCGATATGATGGGAGCAACTTTTTCTAAAGTTGAAGGGGCTATAAAGATATCATGGATTAATAGTAAAATTTACGTTATGGTTTTGTGGTCGATTTGCCTTAGTCTTATGGGAAATTAAAAAATAAATTGGTATAAAGCAAATGGCTATTGTAATGCAAATGAACAGGATCTTTTTTAAATTAGTAATATAACTAGATTAAACTCTACGTATAGTAATAGAAGCCTATAAACTTACCTAATGTGCTCATAAAGCAAACATTTCATTTAAAATTAAATGAATGTTATAGTTTAAATAATGCTTTGTATGTTTTACTAGAATAAAATTAATTGATTAAAGTTTAGGGATATTGATTAATTGTGCAAAATTGTTAATAACAAGACATTACGTATATTACCATTATAGTTTGTTATCACCCTAACTCTGTATGCGAATATAAAGCTTACCTTTGATAAAGTTATAAATCGCCAAGTTAAAACGAAACGTTCTCTGTGAATCTGAGATTATACGTTTTCTTTAAAAGTATATTTCTGCTTAATAAGAAAATATACTTTTTGAATATTACACAGAACTTATATTTCTTGTGACATAGTCTTATTACATGTCGACAGGCACTTTACAAAGAACATTGCTTCCAAAGATTGCATTTCTTTTTACGTAACTTTATAAAGATAACATTTTTAAGATAAAGAATAATGTATAATTTATTGATTGTTCGTTGTTCTTATCTGATAATTATTTTTGGTAAATTTGCATATTGAATGTACCTTAAAATAAAAAGGATCCCCAAAAAGTTTTCACGTCGCAATAAAATATAATTCTTAAACTTACTACACAGCTATAGCCTATACCTAATTCCCAATCATCATCATCTTCGTTATTTATTACAGTTTATTAAAACCAACTAAAAATACTTGCTAGTGACTGGAGAATATTTTAACTATCTAGTAATTATAATTTTTCCTTTTTATAAACATTTCAATATTATTTACCTTAAGATAACAACTCTACCAACATTTACAACATCAATAATAACCAACAAAAATTGGCAACAACTATAATCCCATAACACAACATAATTAGTATAAATGCTCTATATTAAACATAAATAAACAGCTAATACGATAATGGGGTTCCCGCCAAATTAAGCTTGTTATAATCTTGTATATTAATAGTAAACGACCCCATTGGAACTGAACATTTGGGCATACATGGAACTAGGTTGTGAATAAATTGTAACTTGTAACTTGCTGAGATTTAGTATGTTTGTATAATAATTATTATTGAGAATACGATAAGACTTTACGGTATTTGAAGTGAAACTTCTTTAGGCGCGTTGAGATTAGAATTTCAAGGTCGCGATTGACATACCGTCACGCCATGGAGTAAGGCAACGATGTTGGTGTGTTTGAATCTTGCCAAAGAGTTTCACTACTGACGCGTGTGCTTGGCATCACTTTTTATTTTATTTATAAGACGTTGCTTGCTACGATAATTATCTTCTTTATTCTTCTTGAAAAAAATATTAAAGATATTTACCATATTTTAAACAGAATATAAACACCATCAGGGCTTCTCTAATTTTCATATTCCACACTGAATGATAAAACATAGCCAATATAAACTATAATTACTATAGCTCGTATTCATTTCCGATGAATCCTGAATTGGAATGTGTAAATTGAATTTCAAAATTTAAACATAATTCATTTTTGCATTTTACATATCAATATTGGAAGCATTGTCTATTATCCAGAATTCCGACAAAGTAAATTTTAATTATGAAAGGGAAAATGAACAAAATTTATATGTTGACAATACGGTATTGTCTACGTGAAAAGTGTCTGGTTTCGTATGGTTAATATGGGAATGTGTATTTATTACGTATTGTTATTTAATTAATATGACAGTGACTTTTGTGGATAAGGTTTCATTGACAATAGTTGAACATGGAACTACACAGAATGTTAGATTAAGAGGTAATTAGGGTCTTTAAAATTATAATAGATCCTCTTTCTCTGTCTCAATATAATGTATACCATACCTAAAGTCTTATGCGATATTGAAATTATTTAATCAATTAATCAAATTAATGTTAAATAAAATAAAGGTTAACATTTTTTTAATATCACGTGTAAAAAATAATGGGTATGCATACGTGCGGGTATAAAAATAATTTTTAAATCATCTTTTTACCCAAATATTTAACCCACATAATATTAAATTATTAAGATACCATCAAACTTTAACTTAAAAACCAGGCCTCGAATCTTCAAGCACATCTTTCCCTTAAGCTAAATTCAATGGAATTAATTTCTTATTAAGCTTACAAACCTCATTTCTATTCTCAACGGTTATGTGACTTATAAAATTTAAAATCCATGTCGCGTGCAGAAGCTGATTTTAAATGGGATTTTTGTACTAAACCCGCAATGCACATCTTTATTAAATGGTGCACGATGTGACCGTAAGGACGTGTGCATATTGGATATTTGTGATCGTACAATTTAATCTTTGATTGTAAGATAAATCTTTCTTATGTGTACAGGAGTTTAGAAGGTCTAAGAATAAAATGATCATTTTATAATTTATAAATATAATATTTTAAATTTATCTCAAGTGTATTTTGCTTTAGTGTTAAAACTGCAGAAATGCTAATTAATTATTCAAACAAAAATATAATAAATAGATGAGTAGGTTATAAAATTGTAATGTTCAAAATTATTGGTCTTTTGATTGTATTCTATCTAGCTTTGGGATTGCTCTATGATATTTAATGCTATTGATTAGCATTTGGGTAGAGCTTTTAATATAATCTAATATACATATATTATAAAGGCGAAAGTTTTTAAGGATGTATGGATGTATGGATGTTTGTTACTCTTTCACGTAAAAACTACTGAACCGATTACAATGAAATTTAGCACACATATAGAGGGTAACTTGGATTAACACATAGGATAGTTTTTATCCCGGAAATCCCACGGGAACGGGAACAATGCGGGTTTTCCTTTGCAGACGCGGGCGAAGCCGTGGGCGGAAATCTAGTAGTGAATATTATTTACTACAAAAATCTAACCAAATATTGACATACCTGTATTGTTACACGAAAACAATGTAGCAGTATGTATCATCCTCTTGTGTATAAAGACCCATAATAATTTCTAACTATAAAATATAAATAAATAAATAATAAATTCACTGTGAACTTACCCTACTTAGTCCCAGCAGAAGTGCTAATTGAAACTAAAAGGATGGTTTAAGTAAAGTTGTTTAATGCACTTAATAGTTAAAAGCCACAGTACGTTAAGTACAATATGTTACATCAAGTGTGTGACCGATAATCGGATTAAGTTATTCATTTGAATAATTGCTTTTTTTAATTTTCTGAAAATTTCATTAACCACTTTTTTCGATCAAAAGTATTAATAAAAAGTATAAACTAATGCATTGCTGTTTACTTTTTATTAGTTAAATAAATCAAAACAGATTTTAAATTACCAATTAAGTATTTTTGGAACAAGTATTGCTAGACTGAATTATAAAAAAAAACAACACAAATTTTTTTTTAATTGTATGATAGAGAAGCGCTTGACCACGATCTCGCCTGATGGAAAGCTGTGATGTGGCCTAAGATGGGGCGCGCTTCCCTAGAAGGTACCTGTTCACTCTTTTCTTTAAGACTCTTTTCTTGGCTCCTTGGTTACAATTTCCTAACCATAATGTGTGTACATAACCTTGACTCCCTACTACTATGTACATTTTCATCTAACAAATGTCTTTCATATACAAAAAGCATCAAATACCAACCTATACTTTCCTCAACTAATGCGTAAAATAAAAATGCAATGCTACTTTACCTCAAAACGCATCCTCAAACTTAGATATCTCGCGACAAAATCAAATCACGACCAAATCAAACATCACACCACTTCATCAAGGTCCAAAATGAGAAGACGACCGCCGACATAATTAGGACCGAGTTACGTCAACGTCTGCGGCTGGTAGACGATTGCTTGTGGTCACGGTTGTGGTCGTCGATATATTGTTTTCCAAATGTGAATAGCAACATGAGAATTTAGTTAAGTGTAGAATAGGTGTAGGTTTATGTATTTTTTATCTATACTAATATTATAAAGCTGAAGAGTTTGTTTGTTTAAACGCACTAATATCAGAAACTACTGCTTCGATTTTAAAAATTATTTCGGTGTTTGATAGCCCATTCATCGAGGAAGGCATATTATAGGCTATATTATATTATCATCTCGCTAAGACCAACAGGAGCGGAGCACTGCTAGTAAAACCGCGGAGCGCAGCTAGTAAAATATAATTTAAGAAAATCGAATTGCACTGTTTAGGAATGTAGAGTAGGTGAATATTATTCAAATTGAGAGAAAATTCGTTTGCGTAGAATCAGAATATTGCTACGCAATAGAAGCAAGCGATGCAACTAAATACGAAGTCATTTAAAAGTAGTTTAAAAGATTTTTAATGTTTTATTTTTAAGATATCGTAATCGTTAAAGCAAGAACACTACTAAACAGATTTGCTTAAATTTTTTTAGATAGAGCTGCAACAAAAAAGCATTGACCTAAATAACAGACTAATTGAATTTTTTTATAGACCTTGTACAAATCAATTAAGGAATAACAGGGTTTATTTTTTTACCAAGTTAAAAGAAGTGAGTAAATAAAGACGTGTGGCACTCGGGGACTGCCGCGGTAAAGCTATCGCATAGCATGCCTTCCGAGCCTGTCGGAGTGGGGAGCGTGAGGTTTTTTCGTTATGGAATTTCTCGATTCGGTCCCCGCGCTCAAGGCCCGCGATAGAAGCTATGCAATAGCTTAAAAAAGTAAAGTAAGCAATGAATACACATATTGTCGCGGATAACTCGGATTGGCTATTCTCTCCAATATTTCTCAAAACCGGCTATTCAGTAAACGATACATCAAAATAGAACAGATACACACGTCTCTTTCCAATACATCAGTCCCCCCCTCCCCCCATTTACATGGAAATGCATAGCTTTGAGACACGTTTGTCCTTACAAGATGCATTACCTTATTAAAGTATTCTGGAGAACTTCAGATGTATTCGATTGGTCTTTTGATGGTAACGTTGTGTAAATAAATTTAAAAAATGTCTCCTTATAATTGTCAACCATCGTTTTTTTGTACCATGAACTATAAAATATCTATTAAGTATTTTATTAAACTAGATTGTATTTAATAATTATTGTATTTTTAACTATAACGAATTTATTCCGATTGATGTTGAAACCTTGTGTTATTGCTATAGGTATTTATTTTACTAATATAAAATATATTATTAGTAATTGATAGGCAAATATTTAAAATACCATCTATATCTTTGATTCAAAAATCAAGCCACTACGGGGAAACCTCTAAACAACACACCTGTCATATTCGATTTGAATGATATTGATATTACGTATTTTGAAAATCGCATCTGCCACAAGTCCCTCTGGGAATTACCTCCCTTTTATCTTTACGTGGTGCGCCGTCAAAAGGCGTCTTAGCAATTGTATAATATCGGAATCCGATTAAAGGCAGATAGATATATAATGTTCCCAGTGCCTGAAAGGCTGTTTAATCCTCACCTTTGAAATCTTTCTAGAAAAACATTTCAAAGGAAGGAAACATCAACTATTTATTACATAAAACCTTTTTAAAACGCTCTGCAGAATAAATTGTGTCTTAAAATGTAAAACGGTCTTTTAAGGAGGTACTTAAGTCCTATTTGTGCTGTTCTTAAAGGAACTTGTTATAGCGATGATATATAAATATTTTATGTTGTTTTACAATGTCATGCAGACTGTATAAACTTTGGAATTTTATATACTACTAGCGGTCCGCCCCGGCTTCGCCCGTGGTACATATGAAAAATAGATGTTGGCCGATTCTCAGACTTACCCGATATGCACAGAAAATTTCATGAGAATCGGTCCACCCGTTTCGGAGGAGTATGCAGACTAACATTGTGACACGAGAATTTTATATATAAGATAAGATAACTCTGATCTTTAAAATTATTATAAACGTAGTCCAAATTGTTATAATTTGGCCTTCAAAAATGCATGTAAGAGATTTATTGAATAGAAATAATTCATTTATTACAAAGATCTTTATGGAATAAAATACGATTTTTATAATATCTATTAAGCGTGTTATGAATAAAGAAGCGTCTATGAAGATTTTCAATTTAATTTCATTTGATTCAAATTGAATTTTAATTTATAATTTTTTGTTACAGGTAAGAATCATAACAGAATGCTTCAAAAATTCATCAATAGAGCTAAGTATTATATGTTAAAATCATCAAATAAATGGATATTGATATTAATTATTTCTGTATGTGACTTTTTCCAGTTATTCAATTAAGAAAGATCATTTCTACGATGTTTTTAATAATATGAACGCGCGACATTCACGGAACGTACAACAATACAATTAGGTACATTAATAATTCTTACCATACCCATATCTACAGCCTATGAAGTCTTATTGTTCGCCACATACACATATGATTTCTGAAAACGAACGACGTCTCTATTCAATCATTCCATTCCTATGGATAGATCTGACATGGAGAGATCAGAGGCAGTTCCAACAACTTTGCTTGCTCCCAGCACATTAATAAGTCAGTAACAAAGACGAAACAGCTGACAAATCCTATACAACTTGAAACCCTTTAATTTAATGAGCTCTAAAACTCAGGCCCTCGAACAAAAGGAAGGCCTTAGCATCTTCATTAAGGCCCTTTCTTTGCCCTTTAAGGCTATATTTACGACGCGTGGAGTTGATTGATGGATATTTAACTGAAATATTTAATTATATACGAGTTACTATTGTTATACAGATTTTAAATGCTTTGTTCTGTTTTTAGATTGTACTAGATTTCCGCCCGCGGCTTCGCCCGCGTTTGCAAAGGAAAACCCGCATAGTTCCTGTTCCCGTGGGATTTCCGGGATAAAACCTATCCTATGTGTTAATCCAAGTTACCCTCTATATGTGTGCAAAATTTCATTGTAATCGGTTCAGTAGTTTTTACGTGAAAGAGTAACAAACATCCATATATCCATACATCCATACTTACAAACTTTCGCCTTTATAATAGTATATTAAGATTAAAATAGCTACATTGAATTGACATATTACACATACAAGCCGAATGTGGCACGCCGCGCCGACTTGGGCACTGTAATTTTTTTTCCACCCATAAATTTCAAAGGTTTACAGTTGTTATCTTTTTTCGTCGTCTATTAATAATTGGTTTAAATACTTTAATTATGCAATAAAGTTTTCTATTTTCAAAATTTTCCGCATCCTGAAATTTTTCTATGCATTTGAGTGACCCCAATGTAAAGCCAGGTTTTACCATGATGTCTTCTAACAGTATTATTTCTCGCGTGCGAAAGTGATGGCGCTATACGACCTATATAGCGCTGTCCTATTCCCACACTGGAAATAATACTGCTATTGTACAGGGGCAGGTCAGCTTATAGTTGAAAAGCAATAAAACACTGATGATATATCAATCTAATCAACATAATGTGAGGGTGGGTCGTTTTATTATCCAAATGACAATCGGAGTGATTAATTTATTTACCTTACTGGTGGTGTTGGCATTAAATTTAAACGAATGCTTTGTTTGATACAAACATAGATGCAGTTTGATGAATGTAAAATTACTTTCAATCTTCGACTATGAGGTTAAAAGCACAAAGAACCTGGTTTTAGAGCTTATTTATGTTAAAGGCTTGGGCGTGACATAATCTATTCGTCAGTCAAAAATACATTCATACTTTTTGTTAAAATAACAACACATCTAATATACAAACCTTCTCAATTATTTAATATCTATAAACAAATTCATATTCCTCCATACTATAAATAGACCAATACATAAAAACAGAATGTCTATTCAAGTCTATGCGTATTAAAAAGCTTATCACCAGACGCTGCCAATGCGAGTTTTAAATCAAAACGTCCATTAGTAGAAAACAAATCGTTCCCACTGCATTAGTAATGAAAAGTCGCACCTTTAATTTATCGTGCCGCCACACACGACACTTCAATAAAATTAACCGTGATGAATGGAAAAATTGTCTGCGGCCATCATCAATCATAAAACTTTGTTTGCCAACTATGAGTTTATAGGATGCGATTCGGTTCCGACGCGATATCGTGTCGGAATGTGGAGGTAATATAATGACGGGGAAATGAATGGGTAATTTGGATATTCAAATCTTTTCAATTACAGTTAAAATAACAATAATATGAATGAAAGAAAGAAAGATCATTTATTACAATTAAAACAAGACAATACAATTTATTACAACATTTATAGAATCTGTTGTGACATGATAACATACGCAGAGTCGTGATAGTACAAAAATTTTATTTTATTTTTAATAAAACATTAGATAACACTATTGTTGTAATCGTAAGAAGAATTCATCCATGTTTTATAAGTACTCCACCTACCTATCAGCAATCGATAAGTTTCGTCTATTCTTTTTACAGATAATAAATTATATAAATTCATCAGTTTCAATTAGAAGAAAAAATCGCGTTACTATGCCCCCAAAATACTTTCGCAAATTTTCCATCATTAGCACAAAAATGTTGTTGAAAAAACCTTTTAATTCGAAGAACCGTTAATTAACAGGATAAATAGTAAAAATAAAACATTTTCGTCGTCTAATGTAAACAAGATTTCGGTAATGACAGTATTGTTAGAAGTTTTTAATCATCCCCGTTGACGTTTCTAAATTAGGAACCCTTACGCAGTTACATTTTTTTCTAATTACTTAACAATTATCCCATTCTATAACATTTAAATCATTAAAAGTATTGTTTGACAATTGATGAATTTTAAAAGGGTATTTCCTTGTTAGATTTTACCTCCGTTTCTTAGAAACGTAAAGAAGGGTTGAAGTTGAATGACAATTAAAGATTTAAGATGTAATTATTTTTTATGAATGTGTTTTGTAAAATGATCAACTAAGGGCCGATTTTTCAATGCTTGGATAAAACTTATCCGTCCAATAAAGTATTACACGATAATATTAAAATGTCACGTAAACTGTCAAATACGGACAATTAGAATACGTTTTTAAAATGGTAGTTTTATACATTATTCGACGAATAAGTTTTATCCAAGCAATGAAAAATCGGCCCATAGTAATTTAATGCACAGCTTTGAACGGAAAGCCGTATTAAAGTTTAGGTCTCATTTACCCATAGAGTTGAATTTTGGATATTGATTCAGTTAATTGCATAAACTATATCCTACTCCATATTACAAGCTAAAATTGCTGAATTGGAAATTATTTCGATTAATTATTAATTTTTAAAGCTATTGTTTGTGAAGACCTAGAGTCTGTAGGTAAATTTATTTTTTAATCCTCAGATGCTACAAACTTTATAAAGTTTTAACGTGATATTGTAAGAAGAAATATACTTGGACTACTTATACATTTTCTATAATCAACTCTGTTATTAATTTCTAATCCATACTAATATTATAAATGCGAAAGTAACTCTATCTGTCTGTCTGTTACTCAATCACGCCTAAACTACTGAACCAATTTGCAAAAATGGTTCAGTAGTTTAGGCGAAATTTGGTATGGAGATATTTTGATACCCGAGAAAGGACATAGGCTACCTTTTATTGCGAAATATGTACCACGGGCGAAGCCGGGGCGGACCACTAGTTAATAATATTGAATCAAGTGAATTTGTATTAACATTGTGTATGCAATCTTTCCATTTTAAGAATATTCTTCAACTGTATATGGATTTGGCGGCTCCTAATCATCGTTCGAAAAGTCAAACAAATTCTATGTATTATTTCATATGATATGAAATCATTCTTAGCCATACTAACATGAATATTTACGCCCAAATTACTACTACTAAGTTTCTATATCAATGTAATAGATCCAACTTCACACACACACACACATTCCTGAATAACTGTAAATGCTCATTTGAAACAAAATTCCCTCCAATTAACAACATTATTTGAACATTTAACGGTTTTAGAATGACAACGCAATCCATTCGAGCCAAAGGAACTATACTGAATTCACAAAACAAAGTAAATGTCCACATACGATCGTCTATACTCTATACCGCATCCGCTCATAAAAATGTAAAATTAATTTTAAATTCAGTGAGATGTGCGCAACTTTCAAATAATTGAGACTGCATGAATGTTGAAAACTGTATGCTTTTATTTTCCCACTTTTGTATGGTCCTTTGAGTCCATTTGCTGAGTACAGTTGGTGTATTTTTAATGGCTTATTAGTTTTGTAGAATCATGGTCTCATATATAATCAGACGGTCAATATCAAAATATTTACAAGACTTTTTAAAATAATTTAAAATATAAGAGATTATTTTTCCGACCCAAATATCGACCAATAGAATTGCACCATTCGACGTCACGTGGTACAACCTACATGGTATTATACTGATAATTTTTTGAAAATTTTCTCTGGTCGTTGACGTCAAACTGACAGGTTCAATTCAATTGTGAAATTATAGGCCGACATTTGGGACGGAAAAATAATCTCCCGAATACCACACGAGCTTCAAAATTATCTGGCATTTCCCTCAAGGTTCCCTGCAAACAAATAAAGTCGTCAAGTTTTTCAGGAAAAATCACTCGCGCTTCGCGCTCGTGTTTTTTTAACCTTGACTAAAAACTTGACTCCTTCATTTGTTTGCAACGAACCTATCGGAAAATACCCGATAATTTTGAAGCTCTTGTGGTATTATAAGTGAAAAATACACAGTTGAAAGATTAGTACAGTACACACAGTTACACTAAAATCTATATAATTTATGTAATATTAAACTTTAATTTATTTTTTGATAACAATTTTTGTATTCACTTCTAGTCCTCGTTTGCATGTCAATTAAATTCTTTGAATTTAGGTTACTCCATTAAAAATATCTTTAACTAGCTTACCGACGGCGGCTTCGCCCGCTCTGTCTAAAATCCAATAAATTATATTATACTTAAACCTTCCTCTCGAATCACTCTATCTATTAAAAACCGCATCAAAATCCGTTGCGTAATTTTAAAGATTTAAGCATACAAAGGGACATAGAGGCAGAGAAAGTGACTTTGCTTTATACTATGTAGTGATGTATACACGGGTAGATTAAACAGTAGAGTGAACTAGCATACTACTCTACCAGTTCTCAATACTCTACCAGTTTTAGTAAGGTGACTGTCGTACTGCCACGGTGCTAACCACTCTACTCTACCAAATTTTAGTACTCTACTCTACCAATGGTGTCTATATTAGTATAGTAAGTAGGATAGTTAGTACTCTACCGCTCTACTCTACCGTTTACTCTACCCATGTACAGCGGCCATACCTAACTCATATTACGAACTGCAATATGTTCAATTGTTAATATTTGAATTATTCGATCATAATTAGAAATAGTTAATTTTATCATTACCGTAATTAAGTTTATATCACTATAAAATAAATTCTAAACGGTACATAATTAGTGTTCTCTCTAGTTTATTGAATACAACATTCAAATCAATATTTAATATAAAATTTATTAGATTATTCCTATCAAATCGGGCCATTTGATTTTATATTAGCATCATTGTGAACAACGTATTTGTGTTTAAATTTTAATTGTAATTTATTTGCCTTATTATTACGTTTTAGGAATTTATAATGTAGTAAATATTAAACATTCGATGTGTGTTGTATCATAAAATACATTTTATAGGTTCTTATGTAGATTATTATGTTTCTAAGTATATTTTTTTTGAGTGCGTTTTGCGTGAAATTTGTACTTGTATGTTATAATTTATACAATGATATAAGAATTTCATATTTAAGAGATGTCTTAATATTTCGTTTTTCTTTATTATCAGTAAATTTGCATGCGTTTTAATCGCGCGTATTTGAAATGCTTCTAATCCTTCTGTATTTATTTTGTTATGCTCTACAAATGTACAATATACATGGTTCAAGTATTACCTAACATCTTTCTAAGTATCCATTTCCGCTGATACCAAACCTTTTTTTTATAAAAATGCTTCTTTATAAAGTTTAAATAATACCTAATTTAAAGTTTAAAGTGATAATAGAGCACACAATTCCTCAAAGGCTCATAAGCAAATTGGTCAAAATAAAACTCACTGGAATAAACCGCCTTCGCCTGCTAATTATGCAATGCGTTTCATAATTTCCCATAGGGATACTGTTCACTGTTTTAATCATATACGCAACTAAAGGAGATTGCATCCAAACAAATAGTGCACTGGTTTCAACCGGTCCATGGTGTAATTTACTGGTGAATTTGTTCTTCGTATTTGAATTTAGCAGTTTGTTTTTCGCAATTTGCTCGAATTGATATAGGACTTTGCATTAAATTGTTTGTTGGATTTAGAGTAATGTGTTTATCTTGCGCGATTGTCTTGAAAACTTCGATCTGCTGCTTGCTATTGGAATAATCGTTTTTGACGTGTTTGGAGGGAACACTGTTTTAATTTTGAGTGTTTGGAATGGAAGACAGTTTTTATTTAGATGTGTTGTTTTTTATATTTTTAAACTAGCTTTCCGCCCGCGGCTTCGCCCGCTTTGTCTAAAACATAATAAATTATATACTAAAACTTTCCTCTTGAATCACTCTATCTATTAAAAAAAACCGCATCAAAATCCGTTGCGTAGTTTTAAAGATTTAAGCATACATAGGGACATAGGGACAGAGAAAGTGATTTTGTTTTATACTATGTAGTGCTTGTGCGAAAATGTTTCATAATTATTTTACGCTTTTAGTTGTTGGAGTTTTAACGTAAAAATTGATACGTGTTAAATCAGTTTACATTGTATTTAATTAAAAAAACGAGATTACCTAAAAATATGGAAGGATGTAAAATCGATAAAGGACATCATTAACTGACTATACACTCGACAACTGATTATGCTCTACACTTCATTTCAACTTAATTCTAAACTTTCATAACTTTAAAACATGAACACATTTAACAAAAATGTTTTCAAAATATCTATAACCACTAAAGAAGTCAAACATCGCACAGATCAATCGTCAAATCAGAATATAGATGACAAAATCATATTCTGAACCCGGTCTCAATATCAAAATTAACGAATCTATACTAGCTGCTGTACAGACACGTCCCGTAATACCGTTATGAATATTAATGTCCACTTTATTTGCTTATTTATTAGTTCTAAAGCCAATAATAGCTTGTCACGCCTCGTCCTGTCGCTTCGATTTTTTTCAAGCATGTTTATCATTCTTAAGATTGTCGACTTGAGAATTTATAGAATGTCGCTGTGTTTTTAATATTCGAGCTATGTTGATGTTGCTGTTTTTGTCGCGTAGTACCTACGTTAGAAATGTTAAAGATATTTTGTAAGTGTTTATTTAAAATTGTAAATACAAAACTTAATTCCATAATTAAATCAGTAAAATAATTATTATAATAATATACCTACAAATATACTACGAAAAACTGTACATGATTATTTTTATAATGTTATTTGTTAAATATGAGAAAAATCTAATATTTCGAATAATAAGAACAATGGCAAACTATCATTATAAAACCACATTTGCTTCAAATATGTTAATAATATTATATTGCTTACCACTTAGATCATACCAAAACAACATAGTCCATGCAACTTCAAAACGAACGAAGCTCTGCACTTTCCCTCAACACTCGAAGTAAATACCTACAACTCTATCCAAAATTCCCTTAACACAGGATTCTTGCTAAAATATATCTCTTTTATTTTCAATATACCCCTTTCAAGAAACTAAAAATATAAAGAAATGTCGAGCCTGCAACGTGGGGTCGTGGTTCATCCATCTTTGTTACATTTCTCGGAAGCTGTGAATAAAAATATATGCCCTTTAGTTTTATCTAGGGTCAGATAGCAACTTTATAATGTCATGTATAAATATTTTGTTAGTTTGACCCTGTTATACTTGAAATTTTGCTCGTGTTATATACCCTTATATTATATACCCTTATATAACCTTCAAAAAACTCTTTATGATAGTATTTCGGACAAAATATACTTAGGCAGTTGATAAAAAAGATCTTTAAACATACTCTACCTACCAATATATTTAAATCAGGTCGCTATTTCGCGGTTGAACAAAAAATCATACTAATCTTCCGCATATTGTGGTATATTTTTGTAAGCGAATTGTTTTTAGCTTAGAAAACATAGTATCTTCTCTAGTTTGTGGATTATTTTAGTTGTTTATCAGCTGACTGCATATGCTTACATCTATATTACCATAATCTAAGCTTACACTTTAGCTTGTAATACTTAAGTATATAAGAAACTAGCTGCGCTCCGCGGTTTCACCCGCGTGGCTTCGCTCCTGTTGGTCTTAGCGTGATTATAATAATATACAGGGTGTCCCACTATTGGTATACTAAGCGCGAAGGGACTTGTAGTTATGCATACACTGAACACGTAAAAAATACTTAAACAACAAAATTACGCCAAAGTTTTTTGCTTAATTTTTCCTTAAAATCCATGTTTTCGTCTCTAGCTTCGCGCAGCCGGTTTAATGCTAAAATTTCTCAAAATATGTACATAACGAAATTGTATCATTATTATTCTTACTAAACTGAAAATCTTCAAATTTTCCTGTATTTTTATTAATAGCAGAAATAAAATGCATGTATTACATACCCTGTATTACGTACTCATTTTACCTTAAATAACTGATATAAAATAAACATATTAATCAGATAATTAATAACAAATCCATACAAAAATAGAAATATTAAAGTACGTTTCTAATAGCTTATTTGAAATACTAATTTACAAAAGTTTTAATAAGATAAATTCTCAGCTCGCAGGTCGCCAAAACCGACTGTAGAAGTTCATTCGAAAATTGACTGCACGTAATCGCTAAAGATGCAGTTTCTTTTATCCGTAGTTTGTGTGTGGTACAAGTTTGGGGATATAGCGATTGTATTTATTAATTTACGGTAATTTTGTTACAAAAAGTAATTGTTTTTTTCTGCTTTACGTAGTATTTCTTCTTCTTTTTAGTGTTGAGTTAATGCAACAAGGATGAGTATTGAGTATAATAAAATATATGAAAAATATTTTATGACTAATTTATCACGAGCATTTTGGGTCTTGTTTTTTTGCGTACAAAATAACAACTCTATATTATAAAAAAGCGTTGGTATGGAACATAATCAAGATTGTAATAGTGAGCTTTTTAATTAAAAAAAAAAAAATTGTTCGGAATTTTCCAATACCTATTGCAAACATTGAGATAATATTAATATGGAGACGACACCGCCTACATCACTTATGTTCCACTCAACATACGTCATGTGACGTATGTTGAGCGGTATTTTTAATGGTTTTAAAGTGAAACGCATCAAACATGCCTTCGTGTGTGTTGCGATATTGCACAAATAATACAAATAATACGGAAAAGTGCAAAGGAATAACTTTCATCGTTAAGTACCTAACTAGATAATAATTTTTAAAACTTAGTTAGAGCAAAAAAATGGCGCACAGATTTTGTTCGTGGTGTCTCCTCCATACATAGTAATATTATCTCAATGATTGCAAACAATTTTTGATTTTATACTAAAATTTACATAATAACAATACTATTAACTTTTAGCCACATCGCCTCTGCTTACAATTCACACCTACATATAAGGTTGTATTAAGAAATGGGGAAACTAAGCAGAATAGTACCTACTAAAGACTAAAAACTTTGTTTTGCATGAGTTCGCCCGTTGTTCAGTTATTTTAAAACTAGTCGAGTCTTGATAGTATTAACCGTTTATCTTATTTGTTTATTTGTTAAAACTAGAAAGTTATATGTAGATATATTTCTTGTAAAATAATGTAATAGAAATATTTTGATATCCTACATCAAATTTTTTTTGGATGATACGATGGATGTTTGTTTCTCTTTCACGCAAAACCTACTAGACTTATTTTGACGATTGGGAGTATTATAGCATATCAGGATAACACATAATATGCTATAGAAATACTTGGTTTTGCTATGATATTGTCAATGTGTTTTACAATTAAAATACAATAATTTACCATGCTATGTATATCCATACCTACAACTTTAATAATGTTTATTCAAATTGAACAAAAGAACTACATAATAATATGTGCTTCATTTAAATAGATCGTATCTCACAAATATACAAAAAAATGACTCAATGATAAATCAATATTTGCAGGATTATAAAAATAGGAATGTAAAGATTATAATCTAGAGCACAGACAAACTTAATATAAACATTATATTTATAAACACAAGTTAAATACGGCTTTTAAATACTTCATCAAATATCTATTTAATCTAAAACAATGGACCTTTAATTATTTAGTCTAATAAACGTTTCGAATTAAAATGAATTCTCATTACGCAATAATATATAAGATGGTACTCGCACGTTTAATTAGATTACGCCTATAAAATATACGTCAAAGAATTTTAATAAATCAAAACTTATTCAGGCTCGAAGTTGGAGTCAAATTAGAATCAAACAAAGTGCCTCCTTTAACTTTCACGTTATAATATTGAGAATGAGAAACATAAGATACATTTGGATTTTGATGAGTTAGAAGGGTTTGTTTGTGTATGTATGGGTGGATAATAATTAATTATAGAAAAACTAGCTTTCCGCCCGTGGCTTCGCCCGCGTTTTCAAAGAAAAACCCGTTCCCGTAGGATTTCCGGGGTAAAACCTATCCTATGTCCTTTCTCGGGTATCAAAATATCTCTATACCGAATTTCATGCAAATTGGTTCCGTAGTTAAGGCGTGATTGAGTAACAGACAGACAGACAGAGTTACTTTCGCATTTATAATATTAGTATGGATAGTAGCATCATTGCTACGTTATTTGATTTGTCACTAAGGGCTGGTTTTTCAATCCTTGGTTAAAACTTATTCGTCGAATAATGTATAAAACTATCATTTTAAAAACGTATTCTAATTGCCCGTATTTGACAGTTTACGTGACATTTTTGTATTATCGTGTAATACTTTATTCATTATTGGATGGATAAGTTTAAACCAAACATTGAATAATCGGCCCTTAAAAGAATAAAGTGTTAAAAACTTTATATACAGTATGTATTGTCATATATTTTTGTACTGTAGGACCTTGTGTCTTAAAATATAATAATGGACGGACTGCAGCTGTTGTTCTTTATTAAATTAAAAATCTTGTATCTTTAATCTCTGCGTGTTGGATGTACATAATATGCATAATACCTATGCATATACATAATAAAAGATACAATTAGGTCGTGGGTTGGTTATTTTTTCTATCTAATGTAAGAGAACATAATATTAAACTAACAAATCTCGATATCAAAGCGCTCAAATTTTCTTAACATCTTCCTAAAGCCACCTACACACTGCACGACGTACGCTAAACACTCCCCGTAGTGTACACGCACCCTAAACCAGCACGCACCAAACATAAATTCGTTACAACTGATTAGGAACTTTCTGTCGGCTTGTCATCGCAACTCTTCCACCTTGACGTGAAATTTTTTCTTTGTTACATTCGTTTGTTAAGGATCGGAGTTCATGAGTTCCTCGCCTCGTACGTGACCAGAATACCCACCATAATATTCATCGCTTTAAAGCGGTGGAGCGAACGGGATACAGTTACGCATCGGAAAGGGACAGCGCTTTCAGCGATTTCGTGACCTCTCAGCGGCTTCAGAAATATGGACGTAATAAATCCCTTTGGCATATAAAACACTAAACGTTCTCAAAATTGTCCCGGCAGTGTCTTAAATTTTGTAAGGGACTCTTAATAAGCTTCCGCTCATTTTGGACGCATAATTCATTATTTTTTTATGAAAGGAAGGAAATATTTCTTAAGATAAAATCATTCTTAAATTACTGTACGGATTATAAATTAGCGTGGATATCTAATATTAATTTTAAACGATACCATTTATGATCATTCGCAACAATGGTAAGGATTAACCTTAACTATAGTTATATTAATAAGTACCTCCAACATTTTTACAATGCATTTTCACATTTTTATGTTGGCACTGCAACTGAATGCTGGTTTTTTTTTCTTAGAATGATTCGAGTAATTTTATTATTTAATTTTTAACTGACCTCCATACAGAAATTCATAAACAAAAATTTAACACAGCCATCAAAATCACAAATGACCGCTATTAAACGCTATCTTCCCGAAAGTAAAATCCAAATGCATAAAGAACTTGAAACGTCCGATATTATCTAATTGAAGCTGAGAACGACATTAAAGCCTAGGTAACGATCGGAAAGGCTTTCGAGTGTAAGATATTTAAATTCCTCCAACAATGAATGGGTGAAATTGTGAGGTAATGGCAGACGTTAATTAAACTAAGTTTTGGATTGAAGGGTATTGCAAAAATCGCAAGTGGTGTACATTTTGGATATTTAAAATAATACAAATTATGATTTTTTTTATATTTTTAGGGTTCTGACCCACAAAAGGAAAGAACGGAACCCTAATAGGATCACTTTTTTAGTCTGTGTTTCTGTCTGTCAAGACGGACATCTTCGAGACGTAATTAAAACCAGAGTCATTCAAGTATATTTTAAAGGCATGGTTTAACTTTAGTACAGATGTTTAAACTTGTCCTTATCTGTTGTCCTTGTCTATGGTTTAAAGCTAAAACATGTTTTATAAGATGGAACATGTTTATCTGCATACAATCTACTTAAAAGAATAAATTGCTATTTAGCAATAAAGCCGCCAATTGCTTGTGATATTATCCTGGTATTGTAAAATTAAAAATTTTGTGCAATAAAGAATATTATATATATAACAATAACTGACTAAAATTGTCTTAACACATCCCCTTTTAATTACAAGAAAATGACGATGAATAATGACACATCCAGTATATCTAAGGGCCGATTTTTCAATACTTGGATAAAACTTATCCGTCCAATAAAGTATTACACGATAATATTAAAATGTCACGTAAACTGTCAAATACGGGCATTTAGAATACGTTTTTAAAATGGTAGTTTTATACATTATTCGACGAATAAGTTTTAACCAAGCATTGAAAAATCAGCCCTAAATATGATATACATTATACATAATGGATGTATGATTGGACACCCGGACGAACCACGCATACAAATGAGTTAGATTCACACTATTTCCTCTTTCATAACTTTTACATGACGAAGTTAGTGAGCTTTTAATAATGTTAGGATTTTTTATTTATTCGCAAATTAGAAATAATTTATCTTATCAGGAAAACAAAATTAACAGGATCTGTTTGAAAAAATCATTAGTATTTTCCATGTAGAGCACTTTATTAAAAAAATCCAGGTACAGTTATATTTATAAAATTATTAAGTTTTGAACATAATATTTACAAACTCAAACTCAAACATTTATTTATTCAACTAGCTGTGCCCGCGACTTCGTCCGCGTGGAATAGTGACTGCATAGTAGTTACTACTTAACACACAATTATTGAGTAAACACGTCTTGAAACACGTACTAATCATATACAACTAAATTATAAGTACATACTTACACATGATTATAAAGTTAAGAAATAAAATAAATAATAACACAAAAGAACTGTTAGTAAAATTTTTTACTAAACTGAGCTATAAAACTTAGGTACAGAAGAGTTCAAAATTTCCAGGATGTGGTTATTCACCCGCTCCCATATTCCTTCTACTTTCACAGACGTTCAACTTTTCCCTTTCACCCCTAGTAAATGGCAGAACCGATTTTGATCTAAACCATGTCTAATCATACCTATATATTATGTACATGTCATATCCTTTCGTTTGGTACTCCATTTGGATTATTTATCCCCACTATCACCCCTAAGGTGCCCTAGATATGTAATAAACAGATTAACCAATTTTGACTAAAAAAAAAACATGACTAATTGTAATTCACACGTCATTTGATATGCCGCTTGATTATATTATTTGACCACATTCGATTATTCATTCCCACTTTTACCGCTATAAATCAATAAATGGATGAACCGATTTTGATTAAATATGCCTCATCATACTTCTCACGTCAGGTCATGCCCTTTCATTTGATATGCCACTTGGGTATATTATTTGACAACTTTTATACCCATATCCAATAAATGGATGAACCAATTTTGATAAAATATGTCTTATTGTACTTTACACGTCATGTCTTTCATTAGATAAGTCACTTGAGTATATTTGATAAAATTTATTTATTTATTCCCACTTTTACCCCTATATCAAATAAATGGATGAACCGATTTTGATAACATTGGACTACTTAATTATTTCTGACAGGTCGTCTTTTTTCATTTGATATATCACTTGGGTATAACAGACAGCATTCGTTTTTCTCATTCCCACTTTTGCCCTACATATACTTATTGGATGAACCGATTTTGATTAAAATATATGCCTCATTATACTTCTCACGTCAGGTCATGCCCTTTCGTTTGATATGCCACTTAGGTATATTTGACAACTTTTATTCCCACTTTTATACCTACATATTATATCCAATAAATGGATGAACCAATTTTGATAAAATATTATGTCTTATTGTACTTTACACGTCATGTCTTTCATTAGATACGTCACTTGAGTATATTTGATAAAATTCATTTATTTATTCCCACTTTTACCCCTATATCAAATAAATGGATGAACCGATTTTGATAAAATTTGACTAATTGTTTCTGACATGTCGTCTATTTTCATTTGATATATCACTTGGGTATAACCTACATTAACAACCTACATTAAGAACTAACATTCGTTTTTTTCATTCCCACTTACCCCTATATTATAATATAATAATAAACAACTAATGTAACAAAAAAACGCATCTAATTCGTATTACCCGTTAGCGAGCTACGGTGACACAGACAGACACGCAATACACACATAGCGGTCATAACACCCCTCTTTTTGCGTCGGGGGTTAAAAATATAATACCTACGACATAATTTCAAAGACCTTTTATATAGAAAATTTACCTAGAAGTAACCATAATGCTATTTGTGCAGGTTTTAGACTTATGAGCAAAAATCTAAATAAAGGTCCTTTGACCCCCCCCTACTACCCCCTCAGCATAACCACCCCCCCCCACACGCTTGGGGTCTTTCGATATGATCATCTGGACATGTCAAGGAATAACTTTAGCGTATAATTTACGTAATAAAGTAATTCATGTATAGAATGCCTTAGCAAATGTTCGCTGTGATTACTTAAATGGTCATAACTTTTTTATTTATGAACCGATTGACATGAAATAAACACTAAATGTTAAATGAAGCTTACCACAATATATTAGTGAAAACCGCATCTAAATCGGATAAGCCGTTTCTGAGATTAGCGTGTTCAAACATACAGACAAACAGACAAACAGACAAACAGACAAACAGAAAAAAATTTTTTTAACAACAGTTTTGGGTTTGGGATCGATTAAGTAATAACCCCTGCTAATTTTTTTTTACATATTTTCATTGTACAGACACCACTTTTCTAGAATTTTATTATATGTATTGATGATTGATTAGACTTCTTCTAGAAGCACTTTTGAAACGTCATTACGTATTTTTAACATTTACCACCGATTCGGAATGCAGTATCTACGGAGAAGAACCGGCAAGAAACTCCATAGTTGCTCTTAAGTACATGAAAGTAAATCTCGTAGTAACTTTTGTAAAAATACTATGTATATGAATTTCCACTAAGCAGTTGAATAATCAACATGTTTCAAAACAAATATTATATTTTCATAGAAATTCAATAAAAATATTTTACCTAAATCACTTTTAATTTTATTGAAAACGGGACTTAGGTATTTCATATCACGAATTTTACTCCTATAATAATAAATACCGGGATGTCCCATTTAACGGCGAGCCTTAAATGTTTAAATTCCAAAAGCCTTTATATAAAAATATTTTATCAATTTCGTTCGAATTTCAGAATCTTTAGAGGAATTTCAAAATAATATTGAGTAAAATATGATCGAGAGATTTTGTAGAGATGAAAATATTGTTTGATTATTTTTAAATGTTTTTTCATAATTGTATACGCAAAATATGTACTTAATTTAAAACAAATAATTTTTTCAGAAATATTATCTTACAATAGTTAAATAATTAATATGGTCAGAATTTCTACCCCCTCGTGCTACAAAAGTAATCACACCCTCAAAAATCTTTGGTATTGTAGAGCCATATTTTATTTAAATACGTACTTAATATCTATAGATTATACATCCTATTAAATCCATACTAATATTATAAATGTGAAAGTAACTCTGTCTGTCTGTCTGTTACTCAATCACGCCTAAACTACTGAACCAATTTGCATGAAATTTGGTATTATTAGATAGAATAATATAGATATATAGAATATTTTGATACCCGAGAAAGAACATAGGCTACCTTTTATTGCGAAATATGTACCACGGGCGAAGCCGGGGCGGACCTCTAGTTTAAGAATAAATAATATATTGAGCCAAACAAACTCATATTCTGATTTTATAAAACTTGCTAAGACTTTTGATTATCATCTATACCTTACTATAATCTTATACTTATTTCCCATATCAAAGAACTACGCACACCAAAACTACGTAAATAACACCAAAATATAGTATGTAAAGTGGTGTATCGAAAACAAATATTTAATAAGCGATATTTACTACGGCCTGGGGTACACAAATATCAAAGGGTGCGGTCCCTTGTAAGGGAATCAATGAGTTCTCTTTGACCAATAGATATCGGGCAAATACTTTCTATGACAAATATAACCCTCGTGATATCTAGTTAGAAATTTAATTCTGATTCGGTATTCGATACTAACTTATTTGCTTATATTGGATGCTTAAGGACTGGGGATGTAATAATACTTCTGTACGTTGTTCAAATACGAATTTTGGTTAAACACGCCTTGTTTATATTTAGTGGTTTAATATTATATAACATGCTTATTGAGTTTATTGTATTTCGTGTTTCATACTCTATTTTACTAGTTTCAATGTAACTTGTAATCACATAATTTTCAATAGTCATATTATTATTATACTAACTTACCGCCCGCGGCTTCACCCGCTTTGTCTAAAACCTAATAAATTATATACTAAAACCTTCCACTTGAATCACTCTATCTATTAAAAAAACTGCATAAAAATCTGTTGCGTAGTTTTAAAGATTTAAGCGTACAAAGAGACATAGGGAAATAGGGACAGAGAAAGCGACTTTGTTTTATACTATGTAGTGATAGTGATAGCATACATGCGTTTGCACGTATCGTGATGAAACATACATTCGACAAATCAGCTGCATTGTTACTTTGGATCCAGGATTGTATCTTCCATTTTTCACGTACATATGTATATAATATTATATTACAAACAACACAAATTGAGAACCTCCTGAACGTTTTGCGACATCCGTTAAAAATGTTTAGTTTCACAACTAATGTCTCTATCAAGAAATTATTTATTTTATCCATAAATTCACACCCAACCGCAAATTTAAATAAAAGAACGAATGGGATTTGAAATGAACCCAAATATCAAATCAAAAACATAAATATAACATTAGTAAAACGTATTTGAACTTAATTCCTACCGTTAGTGTTTACAGTACTCACATCGCAAATATTTGTTAAAACTCAGATACCTACTAAGAGAAAGTAAACGTAATTAAATTAGCAGTACTTTATCCAGGTTTTACTAAAGCTTCTGGGAATTTCCATTGAGATTTGTAGTTATTTATTTATATGTAAATTTGTAAAAGTAAATTTTTTATTTCATATGTAAAGAAAACGTTCTTAAATATCATAATAATTATAAAAGGAAGAAGCCTACACTAGGTACATTCTGTAAGGGAACTAGATAGTGGGATAAGATTTGACACCAAAATATTTGTGTTAATACACACATATTATAATAACATACAGTTCGTAGGTATTTATGAATAAAATCATCCACATAATATACCTTTTCTCTCGTGCTTTAACCGTTGGATATATAGCATAATTCACTATGCAATTAAAGATTTAAAATTCTATAGAAAAACTTTCTGCATCGAACCCTTTGGACTATCACTACAGATAGTAAATCTATCAATCGTGAAAGCCTTATCCATGCAACTTCCCTAAAAAAGAAATTAAAACATTCTAAGAATAAACAAATCATAAATCCCAAGGTGACAGCTTAAGCCGCGGTTTGTAAACGACGAATTACGTAACAATATATTTTCCGAGCAACAAATCAGGTTGGCTACCATGTCTTCTAGCAGTATTATATCCAGAGTGGGAAAGAGATGGCGCTACACGACCTATATAGCGCTGTCACTTTTCCACACTGGCAATAATACTGCTTTAATTCATCATGGTACGGAGGCAGCTTGGCGCTAAAAATATGCAGTGTTGATGCGATAAATTTCCAGGGCCCACTTTTTAATAATTTATTTGGGCATAAATCCCGTTTGAGAGGTAACAGGTTCGCTTTAAATTTAACTGAGATTGCCTTGATTTAAATTTTGGGACGTAAAGATGCAAAATAGGATATCGATGAACATAATTTTCTAATTTTTTGCACTATAAAGCTCGTATTATATTTGATTTATATAATATAACTAGCGGTCCGCCCCGGCTTCGCCCGTGGTACATATGAAAAATAGATGTTGGCCGATTCTCAGACTTACCCGATATGCACAGAAAATTTCATGAGAATCGGTCCACCCGTTTCGGAGGAGTATGCAGACTAACATTGTGACACGAGAATTTTATATATAAGATAACTTTGTTTCTATAACTTCAAAATTACAAACTAATTATCAATTATTAAACTATAATATAACCTTAATTTTTGGTAGAATTTTCGGTGGACTGCATCCAACAAAATTTAGAGTTAATTGGTGTGGTTAATTTAATAAATGTGATGCGGCTAATTTATTTAATAATGAACAAACAATAATTAGAGTTAATTGAACATGTACAATCAAAGCGGTTATTGTAAACGACCCCAAAATACAACAATATTTTTTTTAAATTCGTTGTTCTTTTGTCAGACAATATCTAGAACAACATGATAGTAAAATAATAATTAAAAATACGAAACGAAAGATAGAAAATTATATAGATACTTAAATAGAACGTGACCAAATAAACTGATATCTTATTAATAACCCTTTCTAATAATTATACTACAATAATATTATACTTTCGAATACGTCTTAAAATGAATCACAATAACCATAAATCTCCATACAGCAAAGCGTCTTCAATTTTGACAAAGCACAAAGGAAATTCCCCTTAAAATTATTGACAGTCGTATATTTTAAAGATAACAATACTTTAAGCATTACCTCGAGGTATATATCACGATTATTTTCTCATAAACTGAAGACATTTATCGGAAATCTGTATATCACGGAATATCGTGGTTTTATAAACTTGCATTCTTGTTCCTCTTGAATAATATTCTTTGCTGTTTCAATGTTCAATGTCTTGTAAAATTTAGTTGGTTAGATACGTCTCAATTTAACTGTTGGTTTATTTTTGTTTTTGGTTTAAGAATCGAAATAGCTGCATATCTAAGACAATGTGTTTTTAATATTAATGACTTATCGGTTGAAGATTATTTTTTCTTGTGTTTGTCTTTAAAATTTGATTAAGTGAAGATTTATGTATAAATATTGCCCGCAATTTCACGAGATAGGATTAACTTTGTTTTTAATATTAATATTTTCTACATCACTTCTTTGAGAACATAATAACTATAACCTATTTTATTATAGTTTACATTTACAACATTAATAATATTATTTCAATACTATTATTAAAAAAAATACATCAATCCATAAGTAACACACCTAACAACAGCATAAACATCCTAAAATATGTGCATAAATCACTTAAACAATAAGACGAACTAGTATCACATGCCACTTAAAACTCGTAATATAAATTTAAATTTCAGCCAGCCACTTAAAACGGGAAACTTTTCGTGTACCAGGAGCCCAGAAGCAGAGAGGAGTCACAAATGAGCGGAATCGTCTAAACTGCTCAAATCCTCCTAAGCTCTGTAACATTAGAAGTCAGGTGTAGCTGATTAAAATTCATGCAAACTCACATACCGACTGAAAGTTCAAATTAATTAACCTCATTGCTGGGAAACGCGATGCAATTGTTGGATGTGCAAATGCTAATTTGTTTGTCATTTATCTTTTGGTAGCGAATTTTAATAATTTATTTCGCGTGTTCTTAAGTAGTCACGGTTAATTATAGCTGCTTTCATGGGAAAAGTTAAAAAGGTAAAATTTTGTTATGAGTTAAAATTGAAGTTTAAATAATATTCAATAGTTTTAAAGTGAATAATGTAGATAAGATGTACAAATTCGATTGTATTTATGCAGTTAAAGTACAGTGTAAAAGTTTATTCGAAAAGCAGCAATTAAATTTTTTAGAAATTACAATCTATACTGATATATTAAAAGTGAAGAGTTTGTTTGTTTGTTTGAACGCGCTAATCTCGGGAACTACTGGTCCGATTTGAAAAATTCTTTCGGTGTTAGATAACCCATTTATCGAGGAAGGCTATAGGCTATATATCAGCACGCTAAGACCAACAGGAGCGGAGCCACGCGGGTGAAACCGCGCGGTACAGCTAGTAATAATATACTTTGCCCCGAAAATGCAAAAATATTTTTTTCCGTCTTTAAAACTAAATTCACGTCCTTATAATAGTGTAGTGTCACATTCTATAATTTTATCACAAAAGAGCAAAACATCAAAGTTTGGAATCATAATTGTTTTTTAATAGCAGCTATTATAATGCAGGTCGCGTGATGCACTCAGCCTGACTGTAAAATTAATTCATAGCATCGTATCAAGTTTTGCCAGGGGAAAAGTGCTATTGCATTGTGAATATATTATATTTTAGTTACTTCGTCTTAATTTTTATGTAGTGGTTAAGAAGTCTTAAGATTGAGTTTTGGATTAGGTTTCGTTTCGTTTCGAAAAGTCATTCGTGAATCTATACTAATATCATAAAGCTTGTTTGTTTGGTTTGTTTGAACGCGCTAATCTCAGGAACAACTGGTCCGATTTGAAAATTTCTTTCGGTGTCAGATAGCTCATTTATCGAGGAAGGTTATAGGCTATATATCATTTCGCTAAGACCAACAGGAGCGGAGCACTGCGGGTAAAACCGCGGAGCACAGCTAGTTTTAAATACATTGTATAATACTCTGTTGTTATTGAAAGAGAACATGTTTTAAAGTTTAAGCACAGGTTTAGGTAGTACACTATTACCAAATTTGCGTGTCTCTATTTCAATAAGTCATCATAATTTATATTTTCATTCTTTCATTCAAAATTCATAATTTTAGAATCGATAATTTTATGTTCTTTAAATTGGGTATTACTAAGCATATACGTATTTTAAGCATATTATTATGTCCAAACGAACATAAAATTTCTTGAATTTGTAGAATACATAATATAATATAGAGGTAGAATTTTCTACAGAACAACAGCTAATGTCCCCAAGTGGAAGCGTATGAATTTCTCGGCCACAATAAATACATTTTTCATGAAGTCCTATTGAATAACAATTCCGGTTCGACACATATTAAAATGGACCCAATACATTCAGTATTGGATTTTCTTTGCCGTATTCCGTTTTCTTGTGTATGTTATATTGTAAATTTTATTAAATTATGTTTTTTAGACGTGTGCAATATAAAACGATTTTATAATTTTATGTAGGTATCTAATTAATTATTTATTACTAAGAAAGTTAGTTTCTTTCCTTTATACATGTTTTGCGCATACCAAATAATAAAAATTGTTATTGTATTATCGCTTCGAACACTTTACATAGAGCGTGGCCACGTGAAATTAAAACAAAAATAAAAAATATTTTTTACACTCAAACAAACAAACATTATTCCATTTATTTTTCATTAGACTTATTATAATATATTATCAACATTTCTACTAATTATAAATATTGTATACTCTATCCAAAAACTGTTTCCATTTTAACACTTTCCTAAAAGCAACAAAGATAAGCCAATTTTCCTATCACAAAACATTTGGCAAGCCGCTAGCAATCACTTAACCTTTCTTAACTCGCGTATTGTTTAAAATAATTGCTTATGATTTATGACTCACACACCACAACCATATATTATGGGGTAGGTCTTAATTCGGCTGTGTCCCTACTTGCCTTAATTTAGAGCAGTATAGCGATTGTGTGACACTGTTTATTTACTCAAATGTGTTGTGAAAATGGTTGTTGATTTTCTTTGCGTTTTAATTGGGAAATTTTTTAAAAAGTTGAAAATATTTTTTTTACGTTGTAATTTTTTTAAAGAATATAAAAAAAATCGATCACGAGGTGGGGTTCGAACCCGCATTTATCGCCTTGTCGGGGCGAAGCCTAATCGCCCGTAATTTGGTACACAAATTATAATTGATTATTCATTACTAGCTTACCGCCCGCGGCTTCGCCCGCTTTGTCTAAAACCTAATAAATTATATACTAAAACCTTACTCTTGAATCACTCTATCTATTAAAAAAACCGCATCAAAATCCGTTACGTAATTTTAAAGATTTAAGCATACAAAGGGACATAGGGAAATAGGGACAGAGAAAGCGACTTTGTTTTATACTATGTAGTGATGATACGTTGGTTATAATTGATAATTCATTATGATCAGGAACAAATGTAGACTAGAGCATTTTTTTTTTTTTTTAATCTTTATTTTATTAACGAGGGTTTGATCAAACATGATCATGCCACCCTCATTGGCATTACAAAAAACAACTATCTACGCTTAATACCTAGATTAACAATTTTGTAAATAAATCTAGCTTCCTTTGAAGAAGGAAGCGCCAAAAAAACATTAACATTGCCCAACAATCTAAGGTTCAACTCAGCAGCAGATCTCTCAGCCTCGTTCCGGACACACTCCACCATAATATGGTAAACATCCTCCACTATGTTACACACACTGCAATTGGGGGATGACGATTTACCCATCAGATATGTGAACATATTTAGTGGGATATGTCCAGAACGAAGTCTGAGAGCAATTACAATTTCAGATCTACTTAAATTGGAACTGGTAAACCAAGGATATTGCCAAATGTGCGGCTGAATGGTTTTATACCAAATCGCTTTCGATAACGATCTCTCGTCGAAATGCTCCTTCCACATCTGACCACAAAATTCTCGCAAACAATAGAAATAATCGGTGTGTAATGGCAGGCACGTGAATGGTACTCCTTCCGTAACTGCGGTCCTGGCAAGGGAATCAACTTTTTCATTGCCAGGAATACCCACGTGAGAAGGGATCCATTGTATCTTAATTGATTGATTACTATTGCAGGAACCATTCCACAGCATTTTCAAAATGCTGTAGGCAATCGGTGTGCCTCGAAAATTCGAGGTACATCGAGCCAGGTGATATATAGCACTTTTAGAGTCTGTTAATATAACAAATTTACCATCTCCCAATGAATTAATATATGAAATAGCTTCTGCAATAGCAATCAGTTCAACGTGCATGATAGAAATTGAAAAATTAATGTGCAACTGAACGGAGCAGTTCAACTGAGGATCATAAATAGCTAGGCCGCATGAGTTGCCCAGTTTCGAGCCATCTGTGTAAATATGATAGAAATCTGAGTAATTGGAATTTAAATACTCTATCGCGAGTTGTTTTAACATTTGAGGCTGATATCTCATTTTTGGTTTATTAATACCCCTGATTTCCAGTTCCAACACATCCCAAAGATCCACATTGCTGACCCAAGTTTGTAAAGTAAACATATCCAACTGACTGCTAGAATGCATAGGCTTTTCCTTTAACAAATCATGAACCAAGGCTAACAAAGGAGTATTACGGCGGGCCCAATAACCGTTTTTACAAAGACTACTCAACTCATTTATGATATCAACTATATTATTATCATAAAAAGCTTTGCTTTTCAGCCAATACTTGCCAGCTAAATAATATCTACGGACCCTTAGGGGAGGAAGAGATAACTCATTCTCCATAACATGTATAGCCGTTGATTTAATTATAGTGTATTAGAGTATTAATTATATAAGTACCTAGTACTATATTAAAAAAATTAAACGACTTAAAATTTTCATTTATAAAAACACGCTCAGCTTCAAACATTTTCCTTACAATAACAAATTTTGGCTCCCCGAAATCAATCGTGTTGCTCTTTGAAATTAACAATTTTAAACCGCATAAATTACGAACGTCTAATTAACATAATTTCTTTCTCTTCCAGGTAAGTGCCGCTGTCGGCCGTCACTCACACCGAAGCGTAACGTCAGACAAATGCTTATTTATGTTCGACGAACTTCGCTGGCTCTCAATTCGCATCTCTCGTTCGCATTAGAGTACGTGCTATTGTAGAGGCACAATACATTTCACTTGGATTTAAATAGGCTCCCGTTGATAGATAATGTCTTAAAACAGCGCATAAGTTATAGCGTGAATAATTGACTGAATCAAGTCAAAAACTTGAAGACATCAAATTTAAGATAAAATTAATATATTTGTAGAGTTTGAAGAATGTTTATAATATCTTTAATTTATAAAATTTATACTGATTTCTAACTTCTCTTTATATATTCATAATAGTATATGCATAGTTTCTCTTAATAATATGCATAGGTATGATATTATGAACTCCCTGACAATTATTATTGAATCAATTCGTAATAATTTAGAATTTAGGACGATTTCTTGTAAGTACCACTTTCAAATGTATTCTCTTCGATCAATTTTTCATCATAATCTCAACCAACAGTTTAATCAAATTCACAATACATATTTCTCAAATACTGTAACAATGACAGCAATAATCAGTCTGTATCAGCCGACGTAAGCTAAATTGCCAATATACCGCCAATTACACCGAGCGGAGCACGCTTCACTGTGCTCTGTGGATGCCTTTCAGTTAGTCTATAACGTGAAATATGATTTGGTCCTATGTCTTAGTGTCACGTGGTATATAGCTTCATGAAATATAGGGTACCTATATTGCAAGAGTACCTACCAATGTATGTAGTAGTACCTAAGGTAGTAGGTAGCGATAGATTATAGTTTTAGTGATATTTAATGCTAAAAATTCAGCATTGGAAGATTATATTTCGGCAAAATGATGTACGTTTGACATCGGCAACATGGAGATTAAGTAATTAAATTGAAACAACTTGAGTTTTGTACTAATTTGAAATTCTCCTGGATTGAAGTTTTCAAGATATTTTTTTTATTATGTAGATATGTTTTATATTAGGTACACTAAAATCAAACTATTTCATAATTTTATTACAGAATATTATGATAATTTAAAAAATAAATCTGTCGCGTATTAATGAAATGAAATAAATTTATTTGTCCATTTTAATAATGATAATAATTATATACTTACCTACATATACTAAACAGAACAGTCTCCATAACAGTAAATTTTAATTTTAATACCTCCCAAATTCCCCATAATCTAATTCAAAGAGCCACAATACTGATTTGAATCACACAATTCCACGGTTTATTACGCTTTCGTGTAAACTCAGCCACCATTAAATGAAGGAGACAATTTCTGCGGACAGACGTCTAAGATCCGCCTCAGGTGCCACAAATAGTCTAATTAAATAGAAAAGAAGCTTCCTTTAAGCGAATTAAAATCGGTTCGTACTGTGAACAGGATTTACTCGCTTTCAAATTGTCTTTGGAAATGAAGTTGCCATAGTAATTGGATAATTAGGACGAGTGTAATAGTGCCTGTTTTAGTGTGCATTTAAATAAACAACGTGGGTCGTTGCATAGTGGAAGGCTGTTCTTTATTTCTATCTGACAATAAGTTTGCACAAGTTTACATGGCTTATTTTTTTATGTAACTGTTGTACCATGTTCTTACATATGCACATATTTATTTTATGTTCATTAGACTGCTTTCATGAAATAATTATTTGTGACGATGGCATATTATGGCAAGGATATTTTCATTGAAAACAGATAAAAGGAAAGCTTTCAGAAGCATCATCGTGGTATCATCTGATTACCTACCTTTTTATCTTAGAGTTTTCTTTGTTTTAAAAAGGTTTTTCCATTTGTCATCCTTTTAGTGACATTCATATCAGTCACGCATTGTCTAGCAATTTTTACGTACATTACATAAAAGAGAGTGAATTTTATTTTGAAATCTAAATTTCTTTAAAGGAATTTAAATTTATTACGAAAGGAGTACCTGTGCATGAATGTTCACAGGCAATCTCATACCCGTCCATCCAGGGCCCTTCCGGCCTCCTCCATTCAAGCAACAGCCCAAGCCGAGGTTCGAGATCCCTGTCAAGGGGGGACGCCCTTGCGCATATCGCTACCAGGGTGAACCTTCAGTTCACCCACGCATCCGCGTTAAAATTTAGAAGCCCTTCTGGCTAACATTAAGAGACACCACACAAAAAAAAATAATAAAGCAATCTCATAGCAATAACTTCGTAAGCTATAACTTCGCAACGTTTGTGCGTTAACAAAACAAAATGATCATAAAAAACAGAGCACTTTAAACAACGCTAACCGCACTTGAGTGCATTAATTTAAGATTTCATAATTCCCACTTATTAACTGAAACGTAATTACGGCAAACATTTTAACGGTAAAATGTTGCGAAAACAACCGCGGTTCGGCGGTTTATATCATAAATACCAGTGAAAAGGGTCCGTTTTGCTGTACTTGTGTATCCCACCAAAAATTATTGGGTCTGACATCGGCAAAAATCACTAAAAGCCTACGAAAATAGTTTAGTTGTGGTTGTTTGACGCGGGTGTTGGTATGTGCACTTAGTTTAGTAATGGTATAGTTTATTTAATATTAAAAGTTTTATTCATACCAATGGCATGAAACGTTTAGTAATTATATAGTAACTAGCTTTCCGCCCGCGGCTTCGCCCGCTTTGTCTAAAACCTAATAAATTATATACTAAAACCTTCCTCTTGAATCACTCTATCTATTACAAAAAACCGCATCAAAATCCGTTGCGTCGTTTTAAAGATTTAAGCATACATAGGGACATAGGGACAGAAAAAGCGACTTTGTTTTATACTATACTTATATAGTAATAATGATGCGTATTTTGTAAAATAAATCAGCTTTGAAAATTTCAATTTACTTAACGTAATATCTGCCTTCTTTAGATTAAATCATCCCGGTTTTCTTACTTTTTTGTCTTAAAAAAACTGGTTTATTATTACTTATACCTTTACTTCCTTCCTAAATTAATGATTGATATTATACAGTTCAAAACTATGATAAAGGTGTCTGTGTAGATTACAATATAATCTCTACTTACAGGGTTAACTCCAATAGATTTGTTTGTTTTAGTAATCCTCTTGTTAAAGTATAGTCCAGAATGCCCCGCGGCTGGGGTATGGTGTAAATATTATTCTATGAACATAATACGTAGGTAGTAATAATGTTAATGCAAGGGTTCATATAATATTATAGACATTAATCCCCCAAAAATAGTCAAACTCATTTGAAATAAGCTTCAATTTTCATGTTTATCTTTTCTGTTGTGAAAATATTGTTATTTCGTTTATTTATTATGGTTTTATTTATTTTTATTACATTTTTATTTATAGTTTTCAACACTCTACAATATAAACTATGATGACTATTATTAAAATAGAGACACGCATATTTGGTAATAGTGTATTACCTAAACCTGTGATTAGATCTTAAAATATGTTCTCTTTCAATAACAACAGAGTATTATACAATGTATTTCAAACTAGCTGTGCTCCGCGGTTTTACCCGCAGTGCTCCGCTCCTGTTGGTCTTAGCAAAATGATATATAGCCTATAGCCTTCCTCGATAAATGTGCTAACTAACACCGAAATAATTTTTCCAATCGGACCAGTAGTTCCAGAGATTAGCGCGTTCAAACAAACAAACAATATAATTTTATAAGTACCTATATAAGTACATAATATAAGTATAGATAGATAAACATCTGAAGTATATTACATAATATATTGTAGGTACCACAGCTTAAAGCTAGTCCAGTGACGCGGCTTTCCCTACAATTAGAGTGTAAGCCGCCCCGCGGGCACGCTCGTAGGGATTTTTAATTCGATCAGTTTCATTAGTTTGATGCCCGATAGCCCGGGACTGACTGTATTAAACCAAATTAAGTTCTGTGGACGGGAGGTTTTTTTTGTATACCTACATGTAGGTATTTCATTGAAGTATTTGTTTAAGTAAATAATCTACCTGATTATCTATGGGCACCGACAATATGGGTTATTTGGTATTAATATGTTTATTTTTACAATAATAAAAATTAGATCTTAGTAAAGAAAAATGTTACCATTTAGATATTTTCACTTGCTCAAGGTTGAAATTTAGCTTAGAAATAGATTATTCACAAAAATTTTAATTATATTATGACATTCTAATATATTACACAGACTTAATTACGCGCTTTATTAAGATAACAAGTATGCAAAGCCGAATTCCAAGCTCAAGCTAATATACATTACCAAATTCAATACATGTTTTTTCTTTAATTGCAATACAGATAAAAAATGTACATTAATTAAGAGTGTCGTAATATAATTAATAGACTACAGGCCCACGTTGAAAAAATTATGGGTCATTTGAACCACCAGGTAACTAATAAATAAAATAAATTCCGACTTTGTGGACTACCATTTTTGTACGGCATCTGTGTCATACTATTTCAATACTGCTTTTAATCCACTATTCCGCAACGCCGTACCAAAATCATGGAGACAAGGGGAAAAAATCTCTACCTGTACTTTCGAATTCTCATCTGCACTCAGGTGGACAGCTTACAAGTGACGGCATAGTGCTGAATCTTATTATTTTATGCTCTTATATCGTTCTAGATAAGTCACCTGGTGGTTCAAATGACCCATAATTTTTTCAACATGGGCCTGTAGTCTATAAACTTTCTACGAATAAACAAGAAAATAATACAAAAAATGTTTAGATGTTTATTTGATGAACATAATTATTATCAATTAAAAATGTCACCCTTGTTATGAAACTCTTAATGAAGATAATCATGTTTTCACTTTATTTTTCTTTTCGGAATAATGAACGAATTATTTGATACATTGTTTATAAATCACAGGTAATTAATGCTTACTATAGTCACCTGATACTTGCAGTTAATTAGCTCAGAGTGTATGGTAATAATTTGTTTTGCTCTATAAAAAACTACTTTTGAGTTGTCCGTTAGTTGTAGTTATTTCATAATATACCTATCTATTAGAATTTTATATTAATAAATCGTTTTCCAAAGTCTAATCATTTTTTTTCTAGAGTTAATCAAATCCAAAATAAATAGGTACCTACTAATATATTAAATTAACGAATTATGTGTTCAAATTGTAATTAATATACAATTTACATCTGATATAAATACACTACTAAATCGCTTCAAACGTTGAATGTTGCTATTTATTCAACACTTATTCAAAAACCTCCACTCTCTATCTGACAATCAGCAAAGTAAAGCAGCAAACTAAGCAAAAGTGAACAAATATAGTACCTACCTCCGTCCTAATAATTTTACTAAAAAACCATAATATCCAAAGCCTCTATACGTATATGATTATCTACAGACAACATAGCTTTGACAAATCTGTACAATTGACTTCACAATTCACATACTTCTGTTTTCATAACCCCAAAATCGCTCCAAGCAATATCACGCACGCTAATAATATTAGCAGCTAATGAAAAACCTAATAAACCGCCCCAATGCAAGGGTTCCGTAATAATTCAAAAGCGTGTTTCAAACATCAAAGGGCATTCAAACGATGAATCACGGCAATCAGAGTTGCATCATCGCACCGTGATGTGACCTTATCAAGTGCAAATGAGAATGTGTTGTTATTGATCAATGTATGTATGTATTATTAGATTTCCGCTTTGTTTAGAACTTTACAAAAACTTCCTCGGGATCCACTCTATCTAAAAAGTTCTTTCGGCCTGCGGCTTCGCCCGCATTGTGTAAAACTTAAAAATTATAATATAATATCTCAAGAACTATATGTGTTAAAAAGAATTTAAATTCATTGAGCAGTTTAAAGCACACATAGGGACAGATAGATACCGGGAAGTGACATTGTTCTATACTATTTAGTGAATTTACATATGGTCAGAAGTTTTGTAAGGGTTTTAGAGCACATTTATTAAAATTTTGATATCAAATTTAAAGTCCATAATTATATTATAATAAGTATTAATTATTTATAGGAGTAAGTGGTATATCAAATTTTAATGAAAACATTTTCACAGTAATTCATATAAGAAAACAAACGTGATTCAGGCTAAAATAAATTAGTCATTACTTAATTGTCCGTTTAATTGCCCTCCTTGGTTCAGCGCTTTAGCTGTTTAAGGCTTACTACCAATAAAACAGTTCAATTCACAAAATAAAACTCAATTCACAGAAGATAAAGACAACGTTTTACAGTACATAAGATAAACACACATTTACAAAAAAGAATAAAATATAGTTACAAATAAGAAGAGATAAGAAGTGCATTAAAGTGACTACATAACAAGCCATTAAAACCAACCTCAAAATAAGTAGAAAACAATTTACTTCTATTAGTTAATTCCTTAAATTAATTGATAAAAATACCAGCAATTACATACAAGTTAGAATCCATTTCACAAATGAAGCGGAACTCGAAAAACCGATGACATCGGCTCTAATGAAGCTATAGACCGGGAGATACTGACACAAAATTTCGAGTCATTTGTAACAGGATGGCGGTTCTACAGGGGTCTTAGTACGCAATGACAAAAAGAAAAACGATGGCGTGAACGCTGGTACCGGCGGCTTAGTCGCGTGGGCGTTAGTCGAACTCGTCGGAAAATAGCGAAAGTCAAACGATTTGTAACAGTATGGCACTTATTTTTCCTGTAAGTTTGAGGATCAACAAATATAAATACAAAATTTCAAAGATCTATGTGTTGGAAATCTTCACTTATATAAATTAATAATAAATTAAGTTTTCAAGTATGACAGCACTTTTTCCCCCTACTAGAAGTATGGCAAATATAATAATGGTCACATTTTATCAAATACTCTCCAAAAATCCAAATGCAATACTGGTACAAAAAGTTTGGCGAAATAAAAATTTTTTGCAGATTTTCGGCGGTATGGCGACCATTTGGAATCGTCCGAAAAGTATGGCATGGCGATTTTCGTAAATGGCTGCACGACGATAGTTACCTGTGCAAAAGTTAGCCTGGTACAAATGGTTGAATGATTGTTTTATTTAAATCAACACATTCGCGTCGGTATGGCGGGCTGTAAGTCACACCGGAAAAGTATGGCATGACACTACCGCCTACTACTTTTTTATGGGCTATCGGCAAATTCTAAAATTTTTGTGTTACAAATCGTTTGACTTTCGCTATTTTTCCGACGAGTTCGACAAACGCCCACGCGACTAAGCCACCGGTACCAGCGTTCACACCATCATTTTTCTTTTTGTCATTGCGTACTAAGACCCCTGTAGAACCGCCATCCTTGTTACAAATGACTCGAAATTTTGTGTCAGTATCTCCCGGTCTACTATGCGGTGAAAGGTTTTAACTTTGTGGCACGATTAATTTTTAAGTGGATTATGGTTTTGTTTTAAGCCATGCTTTATCTCTGTTTTTGGATAAAATGTATATGATTTCAACGTTTACTGAATTTAAAAGAGGATGGAATGTCTCTCTACTTTAATAATTCTAATGAATGTGGCACTTTCTATCCCTGTCAAGAGGTTATAGTTCCACTTTGGTTCCACTATAATATCTATTTTATCAATATTTATATAGGCATATCATGCAAGCAGCACGTGTAGGTAATTAGCACCTAGCATGATATTAAACCGCCTATTATTTGACCGCCTCCTCGGTACAGTGGTTGATGCGTGATCGTAGCACCGAGGGGTCCTGGGTTCGATTCCCGGTGGAGACGAAGAAAAAAAATGTCTCGGTCTGATAGGACACAGAAGGCTGATCACCTACTTGTCCCTAAAGAAAATCGATCAGTGAAACAGATGTATGAATTATGCATCTGCCCCTTACCCCACTACGGGGACACGGGACTTCACATGATATTAAAAGAATGGCGTCCCAACGGTATCTCGTATATCCATACTTAATATTATAAATGCGAAAGTAACTCTGTCTGTCTGTCTGTTACTCAATCACGCCTAAACTACTGAACCAATTTGCATGAAATTTGGTATGGAGATATTTTGATACCCGAGAAAGGACATAGGCTACCTTTTATTGCGAAATATGTACCACGGGCGAAGCCGGGGCGGACCTCTAGTTTAATATATTCTTATTGTGTCTGCACCTAATTCTTTAATAGAAACATAATACAATTGGTACGTTTTATAATCTGAGATGTTTATGTGAATAAAGCTAAGTTTGAAGTCTACTTTTCTATGACAAGAAAGGAGAAAAAATCAAATGCAAAAATCAGTCAGAATCTGATAGTTATCCATATCAAAACATTTCCCAGTTCCTTTTTTGTTATTATTATATCTCAACGTGTCTTCGTGGTTTATAGCAAAATCCTACGTCACGATCTTCGGCAGCAAAGCCTACGAACTTAAAATTCGTCACGTAGGTACCTAATAATGTGTTAGGTACTGTTGACTTCGCGCCGCTCGCGAGATTCCAACTTCCAAATGTAATTATAAAGTCCTTGCGTTCTATATCTGTGAAAGGGACGGTAAAAATATCTGTGTTACATTAAAAAAGGCCTTCGGAGTTAATAAAAACATGTTCTTATTATGGTGATGGGGAAATAATAATGCTAACATTATTGTTACTTATAATGTTATCAGCAATTGGTCAAATACTTCGAAAGTTAAGAAGCACCAGGAAAAAGTTTACCTTTACAGCTTTATTAACCGACTTCAAAAAAAAGGAGGAGGTTATCAATTCGGCCGGTATGTTTTTTTTTATTTATGTATGTACACCGATTACTCCGTGGTTTCTGAACCGATTTACGTGATTCTTTTTTTGTTCGATGCGGGATGGTGTCGAATTGGTCCCATAAAAATTTTATTCGGATAGGCCCAGTAGTTTTTATTTTATGAGCATTTTTGTCTGTATTTGTAAATGTTGCAAGTGCAAGTTTGAAGTCGGTTGTTTTTAACGCAGTTATTGACTTGTTTATATGATTGGTACAAAACAAATAATTGAGACGTTTGGCGTGATAATGCCAATAAAAAAAAATGAATGCGTGTACTAGAGTACACACGTAAGAAGTGAAACTTCTTTATGACCTTAAAAATGTCACGAGTATGGCGTAACGCAAAAATGTCACGCGTACGGTGTAACGCAAAAATGTCACGCGTACGGCGTAACGCAAAAATGTTACACTAAATTTTTGTCCAACCCCGATAAAGAAGTTTCACTTCAATTATTTCTATCAAAATATCCATCAGTTTTCAATCCTAAACGAAAACATAGCTTAGGTAGCGCGAGTATTTAGACACAGATTATTCCTTTGACAGTACAAAAATATTTATACCCAGAAGGCATTACGGCAGTGCATTTGAAGCTGGATTACGATGGCACCGGAGACACACACGATGCGATTCCCCAAATTAAATTGTCAGATTTGAGAGGATCGGATTGCAATTATTTGAATCCATTATACAAATTAAATGTGGAAACGATGAAAAATTGAATTTGCACGGAGCCTATCAAGGCCCCGGCTCGCGTAATTGGCTTATCCTTTGCTGTAATGGACGATTTTAGAGTCCAGTCCAATGTCGCTCTCAATCAGATTTAAAGTGGCTACTGAAATTTTTATGTGGAAAAAATTTTGGAGTGAAAAATTGAGTTAAAACTTAATTTCGTATGGCGCGAGCACGCGCTGATGGTAAATGGATTTGTGAGCATAGTGACCTTACTTATTTGGACGTTCTTTAGCAAAATGAATGGGAAACTTGAAACTCCTGTTACATTTTACATGTTAGGTATAGTAACATGTAAGAAATGAAAATAAAAAGTGAATGAAAGCAATTATTCACAAATGATATCTCATTAAGATGTTTTGAGATGTTCAGTTTATAGTTTCTGCAGTACTAACTAAAAGCTACGAAATGGCTACATTACTTCCACGTGTATTCTTACATGTAACGACGATGTCACTAATTTTCCTCCAGTTTACTTATTATACTCATTTTAGTGCAATCAAATGCCTCATTTGGGCAAATTGGATAGGGATACAAGAGAATATCATAACATTTGATTAGCTTTATAACTAACTTTATAACATTTATATGTTTTGTATCATGCTGAGTTAAATTAGATCGAATCGAGGTCATAAGTTCATTAGATGAACCAATAATATATGTATATAATACTTTACAAAAGTAGATATGAATAACTGAACTCGCATTAAATTACCATCTTCCCCTTTTCAGTTCCTCCAATTAACCGAAGGACATCATAAACCTTAGCAAAAATTACATAATATGAGCGATCAAAACCCTGCAGCTTTTTGTTTCGGAATCGATACAAAACTCGGGTCTCCGCTGACCTGCGGGAGATAATATAAAAGTTGAATGATACTGCCCGCTATCGGTATAAGAGTGCTTCTTTAGTTCACTCGCAGTAACAATGTGTACCGTCGCTGACAACTGCAGTTTCACATTTAGTTACATTAATGTTTTGTATTTTTTTTGTGAAATTCCAGAATAAGATTATTCTGTCAGTATTCGGCATATTGGGAGTATGGATGACAGACTAATGTTGTACATGATTGTATAATTATGTCGTGTCGTAATATTTAGAGTAGTTGTCTTATAAATTGTGTACGTTCTACTTTCCTGCAACATCTCTATGTATTTTTTATGATTTGATATGATTTCAATTAAAATTTTTAAAATATGTATATGAATACAATTTGTTAATTTTACTCTAGTTATAAAAATGACAAGATTAAAGCATGTTTATTACATTTTTAGTGTGTATTTTACACAGGTCACAGTTGTAGTGTGTTATGTCCGATACTGTTATTTATTAAGCATTTTAACCAACCAACAAAATTTATATAAGTCAATAACGTTAACTTCAAAACCAATCACTAATTCAATACTTCACAAGTTCCCTTTCAAAACGCCAAAACATCAACTAAACAATTTTAATATTTGTTCGTGAAAACTTGTACATTTGCTGGCGACTGTACCTGTGTCGAACATAGCCGAAATCCCCTGAGTGTTCAACTTTTCGAGTTTTGCGATGACGGTACGATAACAGACCAGAAATATTTTGAAGGGAAAAGAAATCTTTGGTATTGTACATGGAAATGTACTTAGTATTAACGCATTTGCTGCCAACTGACGTTCTTCATTAAGCTTAGTGTTTATGTGACGTTCTTCATTAAGCTTATACTGACAATGTGTGAAAGAATTCAATATTTTCCTGTAATAATAGCAGATCGATTATTGTATAATATTATAGTGAATATTTTTTATTTGAAAGAATACGAGTTATAGTTTTGCTAAATATACATCCTGATTTCAAAATTATCTTGATTAAGGTTTGAGAAAGTTTATGTCAGATACCTATAAGAAAATATTTAGTTTGAGACAATAGTCAATTATTTTTTTTTCATAAATAAACAGACATAGTTCAAAATTAGTATATTAGAATAAAAAACTATAACGAAGCTTTATGTTTGTAATAGGCAATATTTTCCATCAAGAGCGACGTCTTTGCCTCAGAGGAGCAGGAAACACAGTGGGGTAGACGGTAGAAGTTTGACATGTGTCCCTCTTTCCCCTTGGGTTGTGGGCTTACTTTTTTCACTACGACAGGTGTCCTTCTCTAACTTCTTGTTACATTAAAATAATATGACGTTTGAGACATTGTAACACAGTTCGGAAAACACATTAGATTATGAATGTTTGATCAATATCATGTTCATCTGTGTTCAATGTAACAACATTTATCGCTTTAACGGTTCTAATTATAAACATTTGTATATAGATAGAGTTAAATTTACCAAATATGACTGCAGTATAGGCTATATTTGATGCTCAGATAAAACCTAAATAGACTGGAATACTAGACGGCAATCTGCATAGAAACACAAACAAGCTACTCCGCCTAATATACAGGCAAGCGAAGCCGCGGACGGGAAGCTACTGCATAAAGCGTTTGTTTATTTTCTTTCTAATCTATTACGAGTTGGTACACACGGTCTGGATTATATATTTCAGCCGGGATCTTCCGGGATGTCTTCGTAATCGTGGATTTTCTTTACCCTTGTTCGTATTTGTTTCGCGATTTGGTAAACTTTGGGATTTGCCGTTAAATGAAAAAGCTATTGTCTGAACACCGCTTAAATTGCTTTTTTTCTTTTAGGGGAATGCATATAGTTGAATCAAGTTTTGACAGGCTTGGCGTCAAGGGAAATTTTATTGAGTTTGTTAACAAATAATATATTATATATGAAAATGTAATAATCAAATTAAATTTATTGCAATTTCATCTAGCGTATCATGTTTTGTAACTGAGATCTTAACTATATCGAATGGAAAAAAAATCGACATTGGTTGGAATGCTCCATACATCCAAGTCTACTCGGACGTAGATTGATAGTAGAATTATAAACTCACATAAAAAGTAAGCCGTATATTCATAATGTTTTTACCAACTATCACTAGACAACTGAACAAACCCACCTCACTGATCGAATTCGTTCTACTTTTACTATTTAACCATCTACATTCCAACCCACACGTTGTATACTTAAACTAATGTATTACACAGGTCAATAATGTTCTAGCTCGTGTTTACCAACCCCATATATTTAGTCGAGACTCAGTACAAAATACACATTTACGTAATCTACGCAAAACTTGATCAAACATTTCGCGGAGGTATCCAAAGTGCTTCCCTAAATCCCTCGTAGATTATACTTCAACGCTTTAAACTCTCCACTACATGTTTTATAGTTGAGACGCGCTTAATAATTCCCTTTATAGCGAACTCGCTTAACTTTAATTTAACTTATAGATTAGCTACTTTGAACTCTATTCGGCATACCATAGAGGTCATTAAATTTATCTCCCCTCGACCGATGATACAGCGCTAATGGGGTCGTGATATGAAGGGTTTAATTTTGATTTTCTCGTCTTATTTTTCTGGTTTGCTCGCATTTTGATACTTTATGAAGTGTTAACTTTGCTGGATTTAGGCGGATTTTAAGTTATATGCTATAGAACTTAGTAATTGACAAAATTGGGTACTGTAGCATAGGTTTATCAGCTGATATGCTATCTCTAATTAATAGTAACTTTGTAAATTGAACTTATACCAAATTTTCAATGCCACCTACATGACCCCTAATCTGTGTAACACAGCAAATAACATAAAAAAGCGCACCTAAGTCTGGTATTAATGAAATTCTAAAAACTCGAGAGACTTGGTGAAACGGATTGGAATGGCTGCCACGGATCAAAGTGGAAGGCATTTGGCAACTTTTCGAGTCCACAGCATTGAGACATTGTCACATGTGACCGGTCAAAGGTTCCCTTTACGTGATTATTATGTCCGTGTTCAAATCTGTGTCTCGTTTCCGTGGTTTATAAAATTTTTGGGTAGCGTAATGTAGCGTGATGTGAAATTCATATTGTTTGATCGAGTGTTACATGAAACGGATGTTAATTAGCATCGTGTGTAAATATTCGTCGAGTATGTTTTTTTTTTGTTCTGCTATACAAAGATATAATTAGTCACTAACCAGTATAACTTGGTTACAACAAAATCGTATTTGTAATATTTAATAGTTCCTTACATACCAAGTATACCTTCTGAACGATATTCAGCATTTACCTGCACCTATTGCACGCCTCATAAGCGAAGCGTTGAGGTGGGTACTACTGTCACTTCGCGCAAAACGTCTGATTTTTCAAACTTAAAATGTCTTTATGTATCATACATTGCACTTGTAAGATAATACATACAGACACATATTAAGAAAAAACACTATTTTTAACGTTCATGATATTTTTGATGTCATTTTTGTTATTTAAACTAGTTAAAAAACAGTTTAAAAAAGTTCTGTCTTGGACGTCCGTGTGTCTGTATGTGCGGATCCTTTTTCTTGTTAACACGATAGCGACCGAAATACTTTACTAATCGAGTCTTTTTTTTTCTCTTACGCTTGAGTATGCTCAGGAATAGAACCCTTTCATTTTTCAGGGTCTGATTCGATGTGGTTTAATTGTTATTAAATAAACAAAAATAATAATTAATAAATATTTATTAAAAAAAAATTATGAGGCGTGCACTTTTGGATTTTCCAAATTATTTTATAATTATAGCCTTTGTCCGAATGAAAATTACTATAGTATTACGAAATAAATGCATAGGTACTGCCAATCTAAAGCAGTTAATACTAACACTTCATCTATTTCCTCGTAAATATTTAAATAAACAGTCACAGAAATACAGATCTTTGTCACTGATATTGATTATCAGATTCTTTATGCAGCGTCTTCAGAACAACAGTGGACAAACAAAACACAAAGACAAAGCAAAGGTAGGATCGATCGCACTTTATTAGCAGGTTCACAAAGCCAACAAGGAAATGAATAGGGTTGTACTTCGCCTATCAGTTGCAAAGGTAGTTATTTGCTGTTTTTCAACCGTGGTACATCCCTCGAGAGCTCTGGGCACGGGCGGTTACGTGCTCGACGTTGGATTTTATTTTTAATTATTTTTACATTGGTTTTTACATTTACGTTTTATGGTTTATTAGATTTGATTTCAGTAATCTGGTTGAACATAGACTAATATTTGTAGGACAGAGTACCTAAAACTGATTTAACTTTAAGTAATTAATAATTTGACTTGTATTATTTTAATTTATCGCCTTTGTAAATTTCTCAACTTTAGTTAATAGGTCTTCTCTCAAAGAATATTATAAATTTATAAATCATTTAAGCTTTTACACTTTTACCAAATAGATCAGATTCCATATTCTATCTCTTCTTTTAACAGTTTTTTTTAACACCGCTATTATTATTATTTTCTATTATATTAATACACGTAGAAAACTCTACGAACATAACATAACAGAAATAACAAATATTTCAATTTCATATAAAACATTGGTCAAATATGAAATAGACCGAGTTCCCTTGAGTAAATAAAGGTGAACACAGATAGTTCATAGCAGGTTCGAATACAGCCTTCAAAAACTATTTAAAGAGGCTTTGTCCGCTGGCAGAGTGCTCAGAGCTATCTAGTAGAGGCCGTGCCAAATACATTTTACTCAAGTGTATTGAGTTTTTAGATAATTGTCTTTTATCTAGTTAAATGATAGTATTGTTTTTTTTTAATATAAAGTGAGACTATAGCTACATACTATACAGGTTTTAAAAGATTTTAAAGAGGAATTCCTATGTTTTGGCTAGTAGGTATAAAAAAACTTGGTCTATGTTATTGAGGAATAATGTAGATTTATGTTACTTAGGATAGTAAATTGAATTAACTAATTTAATTCAAACCTTATTGCATATTCCTAATACGAGTCAGTAGGTACCTATTGTTTCAATTCATAATGCAAAAGTAAATCTATCTGTATCAAAAACAATACATTGACTTAAAAAGTGAACAAGAAATGAACAATTATATTTACCAAGCCTGTGATTTGATTTAAAAATCAAAGTCTATAAAATACACCTAATGGAAAATAGGGAATAATAATTCAGTTGCAATATTCCGACCGTCTCTGTTTGTAGCGGGAGAGAATTCAATTATGGTACGATAAAAGTGCGGAAGCGTGATCAGACGGTAAGCGTAGATGTGTGCGGTCAGAGATCGGATGGGTTGTTTAGGGATATGGAGCTTATGTTAGTGATAGTTAAAGTGGTAAATGTGAGATGTATGCTAGAGTTATTTTGATTCAATATAAATTATATTTTATAAACATTAAACAATATGTAGGTCTGGTAGGTTCCTACACCGGTGTACTTTGATAGATATTAATTGTTTGGAAAATATCTATCTGTATGCAATACTTAACACATGATAGTGAGAGATATTTAATCCATCGTAGAAAGCTATGTATATTGTGGGACAGTACATTTTGAATCCTACTTTGAGTCACTAGTTTTAGATATTTTTTCCCTGATTTAACGCGTTTTTACGTAGTATTTCTTCCAAAATTTCACGGGTTTTCAATAAACACATTATTAAAAATTTTCCGATATGTAACAATATCAAACAATACCGTCACACATTATGCCTTTACCTCTAAAACAAATAAGCCTCTCACTAAGGTCAGAAGAAACAAAACCTAAGTGGAGTTATCGAATGTTCAAGCCATAGGCGTGTCTGCCCAATTTAGCGGAGGGCCACTCGAACCTCCGAGGTAGTGGGAATGACGTCCGACTGAGTACTACAGAATTTATCGAGCGAGCGTGCTCTCAAACGGTAAAATAAAAACATGCTGAAGTGTCAAGCCATTCGCGGTGATTATATAATGTACACAAAAATGTACATAGTTTAAATGAACAGCTTTGATATAATTTTTGAAGGTGGGAAATAAAGATATCTCTTCTTGTGTTAGCTTTTAAGTGAATATGAAATATGTACGAATGCCAAATTTTTAACGCGTTTAAATGTAACGTATTGGGGAACCTAATAATAATTATGGAAAGGCTTGGTCTTAGCGTAATGATATATGTATATCCTATAGCCTTCCTCGATGAATGGGCTATCTAACACTGAAAGAATTTTTCAAATCGGACCAGCAGGTTCCGCTAGTTTAATTTAATGCAGTTTTCTATTCACCATTAGATGAATGGTGGAGTCTATGAATTTATCATTAAATCCTGAAAGTGCACATAATTTGTAAGGTTTTAAAAATATTTTACATAATTTTGCGTACATAAGTCGTGAATTCATCGCCCGTATGTAAAAATGCCTATAGCCAATCCATGATGGAGACTAGAGAGGAAATAAATAAATATATTGCCATATTTTTGTCAGAGAGACATCAAAAATAAAACTGCGGTCCAAACCTGAAAGGCTGAAAATTAAGAGAAACGTCATACGAGAGTTTAATAGCACCAGAGTCAATAAATAGAACGCGGTAGGAATGCGTTTGAACCAAGGTTTGAACCTACGTCGAGTTGTCGAATTTTGTCAATTTTGCGCCGGTGTTTAGCTGTCAAACTTTGAAGTGTTCGACGTGTGGGTTAAGTGACAGGCGGGAAACGGAAATGTATGAAAATGTATTTGTGGTATTTAAAAAATGTCCTATTTCATTCAGTAATAATATACCTGTCTTCTGATGAAAAGAGTTTGATTACGCATTTATAAGACGGTCAGTATGGAGTCCATACTATGGACAGCCGCATAGACCAATCTACTTCGGGCAGCAATTGCTTCACGTGGCTACTCGGTGTTCCTGGACCTTTACAATCTGCAGCTCTTCAAGTCTAGAGTGAATAGGCTTTGTAGTGTATCTATGGATATATACATTGTCTCACGTATTCCAGTGGTGGGGTTAGCTCATAGCTGTTATTAGTCTTGTTGTCATATACGTACTGTAAGTACAGTACAGGTTTCTTCTTGGCAGACGTGCTCCTACATAGATCACATCACCGCTTTACATCAGGCGAGATAGTGGTGAAACGCCTGCCTATCAAATATAAAAAAGTCACTTTGTGTGAACCAGCCTATTGACTTTACAAATTACTAACCAATCATTTCTCACTCAGGCAACTCCTCCGCTCCTCCCTTGCTCCTTTTCCACGACACTCATTCCTCCATCTAGTTCCTTTGACTCGGGAACTATTCGCTAAGTACTTTTGAATTGTTAGTCGCGTATTACCGTTTGGGAGACAATTTTGTGAAGCCACTTATCTTTGTTGTGCATGCAAAGTATGAGGTGCATTTGAAGTTTTAATTATGCGTTCTTCTTGTTTAATGGGATTATACGCGGTATTTCACTGTTAATTAGGTTTTGTAAAACATTAATTGTACAGTTTGAGTCTACTGTCTACGTCTTAAAATTCAAGATAAAATAAATATTTTAAATTCATAAGTAATGGAAAAAAACCCATAAATAATTGTGAAACTGTCACTTGTACATAATATTGAATATATTACTACTATATTTACCAATACTACGTAATATTATATGATCAATTATCTTGAAGGTGATATTGTAAGCATTGATTACTTTTTGTATGCTAGATATAAAATTCAGTATTACGATATAAAATCCATTCGTTCTTATTACCTACAATAAAATTGAATATCCACGAATTCATAAAATGATGAGACAATATGAGAGGCGAAAAAAACCAACAATTTATTACACCTGCTTCCAAATTACAATATCAGGGGTGTAAAAGCAGTAATTTACATAAAGGTGCGTCCATATCATCGCGACGATTGTTTTACTGGGTTATTGAACGCGCGATGTGAATATACCCTTATATTAGTTTTCTAGATGGAGCAGATAATATTTTGCTAATATAAAGTTATTACACTTTTTTATTACTTTTCCGAAAATGATTAGATAAAGTGTACGGAAATTATAATAAAATATAAAGTTTTACCATTTATACATATACTTATAAAAGCCAAACGTAAAGTAAAATTTTAGTAGGTAAGTACATTTTTGAAAAATGTTGTTAGATTTTATAGTCTACTGAAACCTTTCACGAAATTTAAAAATTATGGTAATTTTTTCCACTCCCACTTTAAGTAGCACAATCAACAAGAACACTGTACTTTTGCAATATATTTCCCCATACCCACAATTAAAAGATATAAGAAACAAAAAGGCACTTCTAGTACCTCTATATCATTTCTTACCTCGGTTCGTACGGTCTCAGTGGCTTGGAAAGTGGTCCTTTTTCAATAGCAATAATCGTTTATCGGCCACGTTATGTTAGCACGTGATGCGGTAGGACACGGCCAGATTAGGAATGGAGAATTAGGAGTTTGGACCCTTATTTTAGGATTGAAAGACGCGTGGATTTTTAATTGTAATCTTACTTACGCGGTTGAAGTTGAGGATATTATTTTATATTCTAAATCGAATTGCAGTAATATGATTATGTTAAGACAGTACGTAGTAGACGAACAAATAAATAAAAATTATATTACTTATATAATAATAATTACTTCAATTATAAGTATTTACAATCGAAGAATAGAATTCTTCTTAAAACTAGGTAAATTATTCTTATAGTTGCTAATATTCCTCCCCGTTTGGATTTTTCTGATATTAAGCACAAGATAAAAATATAGGTACAAATTAATCGTGAAACACTTTTTAATATCTTTCGGTTAATTTACATAGTCCACTTATTCACAAATTTATGGACACCATTCCCATTGCAAGCACTCGCACGAATAAAAGCTATTTTCCTGTAACACAGTAACTTTGAGCTAATCACTCGTGAGTTAAGACTTAGCGTCATACATGCACATTATGTGGTCTTAACTTCGACAGAATTAGGGCGACCATGTGTTTCTTGAAAATGTCGATTGTCATCATGTTTATTTCACACTCGTTTTAATTATCTTTATTGTGTAAAATTAACAATTAGCAAGCTATGAAGTTGCCTAACCGAATAAAAAGAAGTAAAACTATTTAAAATTATATAGTAACACGAGCTACCAGATGCAGAATATTAAAAGAAGAATACTAAAAACAACCTAAACATCACAGAAAACTGAAAAATATAATTTTATATTTTAAAGCTTCACAAAATATCAAAATATCATCAAAAGTGAATCGTGTGGTCACTCTGCTCAGTATAATAGGTAAACACTGCATTGTAACTCCGTCCGGTTACATAGTTGGCGGGAAATTTGATCAGAACATGATTAAAGTTCACAGAATTCGTCCGCCATTTTTATTTCACGCTTCGCTGAAATTTAATTTGTGCTCACAATGATCATCATTAATAGACAAAAGAATCATTAATTTCATAATAAATTTCAATTTTCTCGTGTGGAAATAAAAATGTATTTCGTAGGGCAAAATTAAATATTCTTTTATGTTCGAAAATTAAAGTTTCGCTTGTGACATTATTTTATTTCGAACCGTGATGGAATATTATGAACTTTATAGCGCGAAATGAGGAACAGAATTTATTTATTCATAGTTATTTATGCTTTGGCAGTTTCATAATAGCTTATTTGACTGGTTCTTACTCCTGGCGTTGCTTGCATTTTTGCTTGAAAATACTTGTGAATTAAAAAACTTAAGCTCAACGAAAAAGGTCGTTAAACAAAAACTTGTTTTTTTTCGGAATAAGTCAGTATTTATTAACAAAATGGCACATATTAACATAATATTATATATTGTAATAAATATTATTAGCTTTCGATCAAAGGTGTTTTATTGTATTTAAATATGTACCTATTACATTCGTAGTGTTTGTTAAGCTAAAGATTGATTTTGAATAACCATTTTTGAGATTTTTTGTATAGTTCTACGTATTGAAAAACCTCCAATTCTACCACGCTGTCAAAAACAATAACACGAATCCACAACAACTAGCTTTTAGCGCATTTTAGTGTTTTACGAATCCCATTATTTCAGTACGTGAAAATATCAAATTTAAAACATTCGGTTCTAGAATATTCTAAGAGAAATTTGCATCTCACTTTTCTAGTTTCCAATTTAGAGCTTGGAGTGACTTCACGTCAGATAAGTCTACGTCGAAAACACCCGCCATTATGTTCATTTTTAATGGTTTGGTTTTTTGGTTTTACTTCATACATTCGTATTATCTGGATATTAGTTTGGGGGTTTAGTGTTCTTTTCATTGATGAATTTTTAATAATGTAGAGAAGACTTTATAATTGAAATTTGTAATATAGGAAAAACAGGCGACCTGTTTTCTTTCATAAAGTGTATCCTCCTGTATGGAGAATCTACGCATAACGATGAAAAAAAATTAATGATATATTTTATTCTATTATTTATTCATACTTACCATTCAAAATAGAATAATTCATATTCAGCAATCATGATTCGATTAGCATATTTCCTTTGAAACATAAGATTTGCTAACATCTAATAAAAATGTAAAATCTAAGTTATGTGCTAAATTAAGATTTTTTAACACCTATTAAAGATATAAAGTAGATTCCTGTAATCCTGTTTACCTTTTTAGCCATTGCAACGTAGGTACAGAATGGGACTTAGACATTACGGATAATTGAGTTCCAATGCGGAACGGAACGCAGTAACTCATTTAACACTATTTTAACCGTGAATCCATTCGCCTCCGGACCTAGCTGAAATGTCGTATTTAAATAAAATTTGTTATTTTTATTCATACGTTATTATTCATATGTTATTTTTATACAAGTGATCATTATGTGATGGAAAAGAGGGATCTGTAATTATTATTGTGTCATATTATTTTTCTTTAACTACTACCTAGTGATTATTATGCGTTGTTCAATTTTCAAGCTTTTCCATCTCTGGCGATTTTCAACCAAAATTTGTTAATCTATTCATTTATATCTAATTATAATCAATAACCATTGCTTCAATTAACTACTAATTATATGTTAGATAAATCTATAAAAAAAAACTATTTTCTACCATTTACAGTAGAAATATATACAAGACTATGTAAAAGCTAAAGTAGGTTAATCCCCGTAATCATTTCTAAATACAGTCAACCACATAAAAGTAGACACAAACAACTGTTCCTTCAGTTCAGTTTATTCAGTTGTACAGAACACACATCTAAGATATTTATCGTGAAACCTGACTGCGATGGTAACGCAGAATCCCACAGCGTACTTAGTTTGAGGCATTAGCATTGCAATTTAGCAAGAGATCGTAGCTTATATTTACTCAAGTCTGTAAAACAGATGCAACGGCAAATCTAATATCTATTCGCTTGATACTTAATTTGAAATTTATTTGGTTAACGTTAGAGTCATGAATTTGTAAGTTCTTACTCGTATACAAGCGATGTTATAACGGTATATAATATAAAATGTGTCAGAATTTGTTTTCGCATTATATCATACTAGCTGTGTCCCGCAGTTTTACCCGCAGTGCTCCGCTCCTGTTGGTCGTAGTGTGATGATAATATAGATAATATAGTCTATAGCCTTCCTCATTAAATGGGCTATCTAAAACCGAAAGAATTTTTCAAATCGGACCAAGTAGTTCCTTATCTTAATTTTTCTGTGACATTGACTGTCTGTGGAATGTGTAAGAAGCCTAAAGGCTGATACCACGCCGGATTAGATTGTTAAATAAATGAAAAAATCAAAGTATTAATAATTTTTTAACACTAGCGGCTATCAACATCTAAATAATTTGGACTACGTAATTACCACAAAGGAAATAATACATCATGAGGTTTATATTTACAAAAAACAAAATCAAATCACTATGAAAACGATTTTAAAATAAAAAAGCATGGGAACATAACAAATTCTAGAAAACTTAACTGCCATGCCTATTTATTTGACAGGACGCCGTCGGGTCATCCAGTATTATAATATAAAAGCACAGACTTAACACTAAGATTGAGTTGCTGAAATTAGGTAACAATAAAGCAATTCTATGAAACGACGTTGACTACAGCGCACCTAAATACAATTTACTAGCGAGCGAAATGACTTGTTAAATCTTTTATAATCTTGCTTATAGTGAGACGGTATTCAAGAATATTACTCTATAAATAGCGAATCGGGGTGAGCTGTTACTAAATATAGAAGATATAAACTTAGTATACCACATTTTCTAATAATATTGAACAATATTGTTTGGAAATAGATTCGATTTTTAGAAATGTTGGAGCTACGGTTTCACTGGTTCTGCAATGACCTTCTTACACATTCCACAGACAGTCAATGTCGCAGAAAAATATCTGACCTTTAAAATCCAATTGTTAATGAACCAAATGTATCCGCTCGACCATTAAGCTCAGTTTACGGCATTTAAGGCCGTTAAGTCGACTATGCGAAAGAATGGCTTCATTCTTTCTAAATTTCAGTTCCTCTGTAACCGGGGTTATTTATCTTTGCCAAGGTATAATAGAATTTAATTAAGTTACGGCGACGAACGCGCGCTTGAAATTTTACAGCAAACTCCTTGCTGCTGACGTATTTGTGTCGGATATTGTGTTAAGGATTATTTTCTTATATCTTTATGGAAGGTTTTGAGTTCGTAATATGTGGAAGTTGAAATTTTGAAACTCGAGTCAAGTTCTTAAAATTATATCTCTACTATGAGCTAACTCGCTGTGAGGTAATTGTTGTAATATTTTAACCACCCACGTAAAAGCAGCTGTTATAATTCTATGATATCGTAATGTCCAAACGGAAGATCCAATATGATTGTTTTTTTTTAATCTTGTTTAACAATCTCCTTGAATTTTCCGTTGTTTGATTTTACTCGAGAATTATTATAAGTTTAGAAATTAACGATTCGGAATAAATCGAGTTTAAAATCCTCGAAAAAGTCTTTAACGACTTGCTCTTTCCATTGCATTGCATTCCAAGGTACACTTTAGAAAAAGCCTCTATATTTTACTATTAATGGAAAACGAATATTCGAATATTCTTTAATTATGTATTTATTTACCCGTTACATACAGACTAAACAACCAAAGAGTTTCCCTACCCACAATCAACCAACCAATCTACAAAGCAGATGAAACCGTGGGAAATGAAGCAGTCCAAATTCGTTGCACGTTTTAAAGAACAGTACACCCTTCCACTACATTTCGTGTTCCGTTTAGCGGAGTCAGACGGCATTGCGATAACAGACTCGACAAAAGTTTCTTTATTTGCGCGAAATGGACAGTGCTAAGATGCACTTGGGTAAATATAACTATTGCACGGCTGTCGACCTTTGGAATTGCTGGATATAATATACTATATGGAAATCTGATAGATAGAAGATATTTATAAAAGGTTAAAGGAAAGAGATGGAAGAGTAAAGCTATGTAGGAAACATACAAATAAATAATTAGATAGGAACTTACTTTGAAACAAATCTGCTCGACCGTACGGCCTAAAATTGTACGCGATGTAGGCAGAAGAAAGGGCTTTCAATAAATCTATCGCCAAGCAAATAGAAAAGCGGATGCAAGTTTGTACCCTGAACAAAATATTTAAACCACGTGGGCAAAGCTGCGGGCAGCAGCCAGTTCTGGGATAAGTATATAAGAAAAAAGCATTGTTGCTTGTAAACTATCCATACTAATATTATAAATGCGAAAGTAACTCTGTCTGTCTGTCTGTTACTCAATCACGCCTAAACTACTGAACCAATTTGCATGAAATTTGGTATGGAAATATTTTGATACCCGAGAAAGGACATAGGCTACCTTTTATTGCGAAATATGTACCACGGGCGAAGCCGGGGCGGACCTCTAGTTTATATATAAACATTAAAAACAATCCAACCAATATTTACCAGGTACACCAACCATAAAATATAATAATTCATACTTGCCAACAGAATTGGAGATCAGAAATGCTTTTATCGCTGGAGTATTTGAATTTCCTACGGGCTTTGGATAGATCCCTTTTAAGTCGGAACAAATCGGCCGTGAGAGTAAGTATAGTGACCCGAACATTTTCTGCACATTTACCTTCGAAACTTGGTGTGCAATAGACTGGCATTTGCATTTCGGACCAGTATTTACGACGTATTTTGTATGCTATTAAATTTTAATATTGTTTTATGGTGACCATTAAGTTCTAAGAATATATCTGTGTAAGAAATACATAAAAAATGACTTGAGAGAAAAAAAGCAAATCAATATAAAATGTAGGATTATTAACAGGTAAGTAGTCGAATACAAAGTTAAAATCGGGCAAAGTAACTCAATACTATCCTTGATAGATTCATACTTAATAAAATTTAAATTATTAAAGATACCTTGCAATTGAAATGATTTCTGCTCTATACTAGCGACCCGCCCCGGCTTCGCACGGGTGCAATGCTGATACTAAATACACTACAGAAAAATTGTGAACGTTGTATAGGTATAAAAATATAGCGGCCCGCTCCGGCCTCCGGCATCGCACGGGTATAAAATACATAGCCGGGCGGCCGCAAACGCTACGTCCTGCAATTTTTAAATCTGTAATATCTTCGAAAATATTCACTTAAATCATACGGTGTAAAGGGCCATATAGATCTATATTAAATGAACAATGTATCCATGGTATTTAATTGGTTAAGGATTAATGCTGTATTGGTTAAAATCGCTTCGAAAATTAGCCATTATTTGTCGTAAAAAGTAAATGACAAAAAAAAGTTATTGTGGGTTATCCATAAGAGATAGACATATACCATCGCGGACTTTTCTGTAGACCTTTTCAATGTGTATAATACTTAGTACATTATTTTGATAAAACTCGTAGGGTTCAGCCTGCGTTTGCAATGTAAGCGGAATAAATGTAATTTTTTACGACATCACATTAGAAACCTCAAAAATAACAGTACTTCTCCACTACTTAATGGATCTTATTATACATATAAACCTTCCTCTTGAATCACTCTATCTATTAAAAAAAAAACCGCATCAAAATCCGTTGCGTAGTTTCAAAGATTTAAGCGTACAAAGGGACATAGGGACATAGGGACATAGGGACAGGGAAAGCGACTTTGTTTTATACTATGTAGTGATGTATGTGTAATGTGTATATCTTATCCAATAGGTAAGTATCTCCGTCATAACATGTTATATCATCTTGAGCCATAATTCGTAATATAATATTGTCTCGAATCTGTGGCTTATTTGATCTTGTAGGTGATGTGTTCCATGTTCAACAACCACTTGCAATATTAATATGTTTGTCAAACAAATATCTATTATATTGTAAACAAATTGAGTGTATTTTCCTTTGAGTATATGAATTTACAACGTTTCAAAACACAATAAAGCCTGGAGTTTACCAATTGAATTGGAAAAATTTATAAAAACGGTCTCATATTAAAATGTAGCTTTTCTATCATATTTACTTTTATTTTCATTCATGTTAAACGATTTTGTCAATCTTCTTCTTATCTTATATATAAAAATGAATCGCAAAATGTGTTGGTAAGCGCATAACTCGAGAACGGCTGAACCGATTTCGATAATTCTTTTTTTATTATATGCCTTGAAGTACGAGGATGGTTTTTATGTAGAGAAAACGTAAATATGTACCACGGGCGAAGCCGGGGCGGACCGCTAGTTATATAATAAAAATGAATCGCAAAATGTGTTGGTAAGCGCATAACTCGAGAACGGCTGAACCGATTTAGATAATTCTTTTTTTATTATATTCCTTGAAGTACGAGGGTGGTTTTTATGTAGAGAAAACGTAAATATGTACCACGGGCGAAGCCGGGGCGGACCGCTAGTCTTATATATAAAAATGAATCGCAAAATGTGTTGGTAAGCGCATAACTCGAGAACGGCTGAACCGATTTCGATAATTCTTTTTTTATTATATTCCTTGAAGTACGAGGATGGTTTTTATGTAGAGAAAACGTAAATATGTACCACGGGCGAAGCCGGGGCGGACCGCTAGTTATATATAAAAATGAATCGCAAAATGTGTTGGTAAGCGCATAACTCGAGAACGGATGAACCGATTTCGATTATTCTTTTTTTATTATATTCCTTGAAGTACGAGGATGGTTTTTATGTAGAGAAAACGTAAATATGTACCACGGGCGAAGCCGGGGCGGACCGCTAGTTAATAATAAGTATATCTTATTAATAAAATATAATTTCTTTGTTCCAGGTAAAATCTTGCTTCGGTTGATGTTATTAGTATGAACAGAAAGATAATTATATGCAATAAGTAGTTATAATTTATTTGTATGTGTCCCATATATGTAAAGATATTCACTCTTATATGAGTGATCATCTTACATGATCAATGATCATATGCTATACGCAACACATATCTAGCATCTAATGAAAAAAGCTACTATAACGTTAGTTAAGTGCCATACTCCTCCGTAACGACTACACCGATTATCATGAAAATAGCCTATTGGATAGGGCTGAGAATCGGACAACATCTTTTTCTCATACCTCTAAGTACGGTAGAGCAGGTAGAGTACGACAGAACGTTTTCCGGGATAGCTAGTAAACTATGAAAAAAAGCCTATCTATATTACGCACACATCCACAACCCTTTACACACACACACACAAATACCACGAACTAACTTACCATAAAAACTCGCTCTAATAACTCCAGTAATCTAACTTCGAAGCTCTCAAAGGGAATGAGATCTCAATTACACCCGGCAACACTTCGATCCGCTCATTATAAGTTTGATGTCCACTCAGGTGTAAAATTAAAGACATTGGTAATTACCCAATAATTGTACACGTCACATGGGATGTGTATTTTGTAGGCTTTAATTTGTTTATTTTTAATGTAGGTACGTATTTATTTGACGTTTCGTTTGTAAAGTACTGTATTTAATAAATAGGTGTTATATTTTTTCTTTTATTATTTCCTGAATTAGCTTTATATACTCCCGTTATATACAATGTAGCTTTCGTTAATAGATAATAGTATCTATATAGAGCTATTAAAACAATTTTAAGTCCGTTTGTAGTAGAAAAACATCACATATGTACATGCCCTAAATAACATACATTACAAAAAAACAATATAAAAGTTTTATAAAAAAAGTATGTCTTACTTATTTATTCGTTAAAATAAACATATTGCGGCATTACAATAATATCATAAACTTGAAAGCACATTATATCAACCATAAATTCGATACTAACCATCAAAAACAGTAACAGTAAAATTCGGAACGCTCAAAACCTTAGTACACAGATGCTTCACAATCATTAAACGGATGAGATGCCATAAGAGCTAAGGACAGTCCCAATCGACTGAAAAGGTCTATGTGATAAAAATAAAAGTGAAATACAATAGTAGGAAACGTTTCGGTCCGGATCGCTGGAGCGAACGGACACCTGTCTACACATATATCGGAATCGAATATTGGTCGAGTTTTTCGTGAGTTTCGATGGTTGGAACAGATGTTAGTGTGTGGTGTGAAACGTGCTTTATATTTATTGGGATTAGCGTCAATGAATAGGAATTGTGTAAATGTAATTTACACATGTATATTATAAGATTGAAAAGAGTTTACTTGCGTTGAATATCACGCAAATTTTATACAATTGAAAAACGGATTTAAAATTAAAATTGAAATTATTTATTTTGTGTACATGTCACGACCGTTTTTAACATTTTAAAGGACAGTCATCTTGATTTCCTTATATTTTTTCGTATTTCTTAATTTTCTAGCTAAGCATAGTAATTTTAAACAAACAAACAGACTTCACAATCTTACGTCACAAACAGCACTGATCAAAGCGTTATGTATCAAATCAGAAGTTTAAAACGTAAGGACCCTCTGATGACGTCAAACCCACATCGGTGGTCAATTAAAATCATAATTGGACCCGCTCTCAAGGGCCAAAATTTCCCGTTAAACACGCCTCGATATCCCTACATTAAAACTATCGTTATAACCCCTGTTGTAATTATTATCCGCTGATTCTTGTTAATGACTTTTGGGTAATTAGAAATTGGTATGACTTTTTTGATATGTTAACTTTTTCAGTATTGTGTTGGATGGTTGGCGGTTTTTGAAGTTTAGGATTTTTCTTATATTTATAACTAGTGGTTCGCCCCGGCTTCGCCCGTGGTACATATTTCACAATAAAAGGTAGCCTATGTCCTTTCTCGGGTATCAAAATATCTCCATACCAAATTTCATGCAAATTGGTTCAGTAGTTTAGACGTGATTGAGTAACAGACAGACATACAGAGTTACTTTCGCATTTATAATATTAGTATGGATGCAAAAAAGGATCAATAGAGTCATTTAAATAGGTACTTCTTTCCAAAAATAATACACGTATTATTTTAGAATACGTGTATTCTAAATTCAACAATAAAATTATAAATTAATTTTAAGAATTTTTTTATTTATTTATTTAGCATAGAATTCGGATATCGCAGATCCATTTGTTAGTAAGTAATCACCAGTATGTAAGATGTAGGTATCTAATAAATTATTTCCCAGTTATTCCTGTATAGGTGATAAGGTACATATCTACTATCTGCTTTTAAATTGAATATTTTTAAATCAACAAAACAAATTGATACCTACTGTCACTACAATCATTTGTAACCATTGTAACTCATTATTCGGAAAACAAGGAACAAATACAGCAGTGTCGGTAGGCGGGTATATGCAAATTTCATTTAGCCGTAATCCACTCAGTGAGATTGCAGTTGATTGATAGACGCAAATTGGTATAGGCTGCGCATTCCGACCCGCGGGCGACAAACCGACTGCGGCTTTTGATTCTATGCACTTTCTATTGGGTGTATCACAAGGAATGTAGGGCTTTAAACTAGTATTTGTGGCTTTAAATTAGGTGATAACGCGTTTTTAGTTTGAACTTACTGTACTGTATTGGCTTTGTCTGTGGTACAAAGTCGAAACCAACTCAGAAATCTTCGTGGGCTCTTGCACAATATAACACTTTATTGATGATCAAAATCAACATATTTTTTCATTTAAAAGATAGAAAGAATGTGCACATTAGATGCGTAATTACGGCATTTACTATCTAAGTTAAAATAGTCACGGTGATGTGAATCGAAAGGGTTTTTAGAATTAATATACTTATAATTTATAACAAAAGTTTTTATATTCCTTAAACGCAATATGTACTAAGCAATTACCATAGGTAAAACTCTATCGCCAACATTCCTTACACTATAATAATGTTGTAGATGGCAAAATTTTCATACCATTGAACAATAAATGCATAAAATTTTATGCTAACGCGACACTATTTTGGCAGATGAGATCTTTGACACTAGATATTCGAGATTTCGAGAGGAACCCGCTGAACTTACCACTATTTTAGATGTCCCATTTTAACGATGTCGTATTTTCTTGCTTTGATTTAAAAATTTGAAATGAAAATGTAGAACGTGTTAATATTAAATTAATATATTAATAAATCTCGTTAAAATTCATTTAATAATAATATTCTCTACTTTTCACTGCTATATTGACTAATATTTATGTGTCATAGATTGATTTTATAATCAAGATGGCGGCCAAAACGGCAGGAAAGTGTAAAAACAATAAAAGACAAACAATAGCCATAAACACTACTTGTGGTTAAAGCTGAACAATTTTAATTCCGAACAAAACACGATAAAACGAAACTATAAAATGGCGAACGGTGTCAACCCCAATTAGTACTATAAAAATACTCGTAAAAGTAATAACGAGAGGCTTCGTGCTGTCCACTGAAATACTAGTGTTATTGTGTTTTTTATGCGGCATATTTTGAAATAGTGGCCCTTGCGTTTACCGCTGATCGTTAAAACCAAACAAAAAAGGAAGATGTGTGAATTTGTATTTTATTAAAAAAAATTGTAAACAAAAAACTCTACTTTTCCATTCCTGTGAAGCGGCGTTGAGCACTTTTTCTGTACTGGGTATAAAATCTTAAACTCGCGTCAGGACACGTGACCTGATCGAAAAAGCGTAAGACGGATACTGTTCCAAAATATCAAACATGCTCAACGTTAATAATCAAGTTTTCACTTCTGCCGGCACTCCTGGAGTGCAACCCGTCTTTTTTTTTAACTGAAAATAACCGTAGATGTTAAATTTACGTTCAATTCATTAGAAAAAAAAATGATTCGTCCCATGTTAATATTTTTTCAAACTTGAACGAGTGTAATAAATACTATTGATCCGTATTGGAACATCGGTTACTTGTATCAAAACACTGTTATTATTAAATTAAACACAGATTACACTAGACTAAATAAGATATGCTAACCATATTACAACTTTGTTATATCAAATATTTACTACAGTGTAAACAGGCTTTCAGACGTCCGCTTATATTACCGTCGTTTACATAACCTTTCAATTAACCAAAGGCATAATAAGTTTGTCGAGTTTGATAAATCTTACAAGCAAATAAGGTTTCGTCAAATATACTAAGTAATAATGTTATAGGTAAATAAGTCGTCTAGACTACTATGTAGATTAATATTATTATAACAACAAATAGTAGACGTTAGTTATTAATATGAATAAAAAGACATTTTAAACAATATTCTGAATTATATTAATAACAACATAAATGTCACAGCTAATAAAATTCAGTATCTAGAGTTCCATTTTATAAAAAAAAACATAATCCATAAGTATCCATAAAATACAGCGCAAACAAAACTCAAAATTTAATCTCTCAAGGAAAAAACATCGAACAAACCTATCAATATCGAAAGCAAACGATATTTAAGACAAACACTGTAACAAATTACCCAGCTGGTAACATATCTATTGCTAGCTGGCTAATATTAACTGTACAAACGGTTTGTACGTAAACACTGCGCCTATACGCGTCGATTCAAAGACCAATATTTCCTAAGCCCCCTTGTATTTGCGATTTACGCTCTGATGTCAAACAGTTTCGTTTGGCTGGATTCATATCGGTTCGTGTTATTAAATATAATCGCTGGAGTTGATATCGTTTTTCAAGTGTTTTGATTGGAGTGTAAAATGTTCGAGTGATGGATTGTTGATGAATGTGTGCTCGTAAAATGGAAATTAGTATCACTTATGATATTTATTGATAGGCAAACGAATATGTTATGCCAATGGCTACGTACCTACGTAACAAGCGCCTAATGCATAGTTCGTAATAAGTCGAGTCGATTAGTCATTTGCTTTTGTAAAAACCCATACCATAAGACAAAGAATTGATCTTGTAAAGTTGATGTTTTGATATTGAGCATTTTTTTGATGACATATTAGTCAAATATATTAATACAATCAATTTGCCCTTCTCATCTATGCAGATAGCTACAATCTATATAATAGTCGTGTTGACATACTGAATTTTTACTTTTACTGTGACTTTTACTTGTGTTCTTAAAACCTCTTGTTCATTTCATCTCAATTATTTATGAAAAATAGTTTAACTGAAATACCTAATCGGTTCTTGTATCGTCCAAATCTGTATTCCCCAATGAATAAACAGCTGGAGCGTCCCTTTAGTCAATATTTATAAAGGCCCCGTCAATTATCAGCGTGAAGTCATGCTTGAAATCGCGGTCTTCGTTGTAGATTTAATCGATATTACTTTGGGATTACGCGATATTTCGGTGTGAAATAATTTACGGATTAGTAATGATTTTCCTTGAATAGATACTGTGTAGATAAACAAAGGGGCAAGTAATAAATATTATGTATACAATGTAGAGTAAGATGTTACAATCCTAATTAAATGTATTAATCAGTAAGTTTATATATTACTAGCGGTCCGCCCCGGCTTCGCCCGTGGTACATATGAAAAATAGATGTTGGCCGATTCTCAGACTTACCCGATATGCACAGAAAATTTCATGAGAATCGGTCCACCCGTTTCGGAGGAGTATGCAGACTAACATTGTGACACGAGAATTTTATTTATAAGACTAGCGGTCCGCCCCGGCTTCGCTCGTGGTACATATGAAAAATAGATGTTGGCCGATTCTCAGACTTACCCGATATGCACAGAAAATTTCATGAGAATCGGTCCACCCGTTTCGGAGGAGTATGCAGACTAACATTGTGACACGAGAATTTTATATATAAGATTTTATGGATATCAGGTATCGTTTAGATGTTTGTTGTTATATTATTACCGCCGTAGAAAATAAAAGTTATTACAAATGTAAAATACTTCTAGGAATTAAAAACTACTTAGGTAACCGTTTTTAATATTAATTTCGTGCAAGATAGTTAACAGTCTCGACGATCATCACTGTTACTTTTTATAAGATTCAAGAAAAATGTCCTATAAGTACCGTCCTATTCATAAAATAACCATAATTCAGCTTACTGTTATAATAATTAGACTGTATACAAACAGAAGCGTCTAGAAAACTATAGATAGTAAAGACAAACTCATTACGATGTTTCTTCCCCGTTCCAAATTAAGTTCAGACAATCCAAACATTGTCTTCGTTGATTGAGATTAATTGGCAATGGATATTGATAGTGGATTCATTAAAGAGTTTTATTGGTACGCTTAGGTTTTCTACGAAAAGGTTTGAAGGGTCTGTTCCAAAGTCACAATTGTACTTATACTTATCTACACTAATATTATAAAGAGGAAAACTTTGTTTGTTTGTTTGTTTGATTGTAATGAATAGGCTCATAAACTACTGGACCGATTTTAAAAATTCTTTCACCATTCGAAAGCTACATTATCCACGAGTAACGAGGTTTTATCCCGGAAATTCCACGGGAACGGGAACTATGCGAGTTTTTTACCGCGGGTGGAGCCGCTGGCGGAAAGCTAGTTCCTTATATAGGTGCATTCTCTGGAAGCGCGCTCCATCTTAGGCCACATCGTGACCAAGCACTCTCATATTGCACCAAAAAAAACTTATTGCTCATTGTGTGGCATTTATTAGCAACATAACTATGTATGTATGTATATAACCGATTTCTTTAGACTCAATTTCGACTAACTTCAAACAGTTTTTAACATACTTTTATTAGCTTCACCTACATGTACGAATGTAACATACTTCTTTAGACTCAATTTTCACCCTAAAGACAAACAGACAAACTTAATTCTAACATTGTACACTTATCAAGGATCGGTGAAAATACAATAATTTCATGAGTTTATGTATCGAGGAAGGCTAGAATATTATCATCACGTTGATATACTTACATACGTAGATATAAAAAATGGCACTGAATCGTAAACAGCATCCCCTTTGATACATCAAAGCATCTCATAATACTATACACTTGACTTGAGCCTGTAGATTTTCAAAATTAACATAACGATTCAGTAGGTTTGAAATATTAATAAATAATTATTATCTATACTTACTATTATGAAGCTGAAGTTTGTATGTTTGAATGTGCTAATCTCAAGAAGATCAATAGGTACCTGATGTCTACGCGAATAAGGACAATATAATTTTATTGGGCAATTTATTATCCAGAAACTAAACTTAACTTCATACTTATACAAATAACGTTATTGCAAAAATAAAATCGAGTTCATAGAAATGTTTATAAGCTTTTTCAAAGAAATATCTTTAAATATTTCTTGTTTAACTCTTATTGCAATAATAAGTTATACGTAAAGCAATATCCGCATGCAAGTATCTTCAAAGAATTATGGTAAATACAACCTTCTGTGGATGACGTCACGTTTCCTGCTTATTTAGGAGATATAATATCGTCAATAAATCTCATTTCTTTCTAGAAAGATTACATTAGTTGGAAATGGAATTTAGTTTTACATTTCTATTTGTCAGATACTTAAGTAAGTTATTTTCTAATATACCTCATATATTTTTATTTCAATTATGTTTTATGTACAGTATATCTAATTCATATAAGTTTTTATACCGGGTTAACCCGGTTCCATCGAACGGTATCTACCTATATAAAGAGTACTTATGAAATACTTAAAAAAATTGATACACCTACAGATATAATAACTGTTAAAAGGAATTTTAAACTGGAAGCTCTATTTCACGGAAATCAGCTCTTTGTCAGAAACATGTGAGCTCTATATTAACAAGTAAAATTCATAGCTCTTTAGCCTTCCTAGAAACGTAAGCAAATTACAAATTTTTATTTAATATAAGCAACATGTGACCGATTTATATCAATTAGTACTGAAATGGGGAGCTACAATAACTTCCTGATGGCATTTCTGAGTAGAAAGTGTTTATTTATCACATATTATAACTAGCTGATATACATGGCTTTACTCTTGCAGTAATGAATTTGAAATAATAGTGTGAAAGCTATAATCATCATCATCATCATCAGCCTTCGATGTCCACTGCTGGACGTAGGCCTCTCCTAATGCACGCCACTAAGCCCGTTCGTTGGCTCTTTGCCGTCAGTTGTGTTAAATGCTAATCTATATTTGTACCAAATTTCATAAAGATCTGATCAGGATAATTTTGTGAAAGAGTAATTTAACTCTCTATTCCCATTTCCTACCAGAGATTTCAATGATTACACTATTGCACTATTAGTAGATAGGATAGGACAGGATCATTGAAAAAAGCTTCTTACTTATTAGAAAGTATAAATATTATGAACTACCATAAACATCGCTATACAGGATGTCCTCACGTGCGAGTGACAAAGTTAGGCGGGTTGCTTGTAGGGGTGTACAGTGTACACATAGAGTTTTAAGAATTCATCTATTTGAAAAATAAATGCGTCTGGAATTTTTAAGTATTTTTTACGTACTCAGCGTATTATGCAAAACTATGATCTCCTTTGAGCTTAGTATACCGACGTCGGGACACCTGTATATCATAAAAACCATAATACTTTCCACTTCATATAAAATCTCAACTTTTATCGCGTATCTACATATACACTTGGATCTATTATACGGAGTCCGGTTACCAAATATCAATAGGAAAATACATCTATCCGGTCGCTCAATGCGCAAGCACGCTTCCCGCATATACCAAACTTTATGTTGTATTATATCAGGTTTTTTCGCTACATTTTACGATTTGTTTCCATTGTTTGAAGTTCTTAGAATCCTTTTAGCGTTGGCCGTTTTTTGAGTATTTTTTTTGTTTCACCGCTTTGGAGGGACTAGTTAAATTTGTAGGAATATTTATGTAATTAACAGATTTACAGAACTTTAATTATAGCTACAGAGTGGGACACGAATTTTACTTCAAATTTAGATATTGACTATGTTTAAAGGCAAATATTAAAAGCAATATGTGCCTTTAACGATATAATATCTTCTGGACTTATTATGACCTCCAGAACTGACTCTGGGCCAAACAACGAGTTTAATAAAAATCCCGGGTCTTTTGAAGACCCCTCCTGTCTGACACCCCTTTCAATTGGAAAAACATCTCCCATTGATTCCAGTCGGACACTAGCTTTACTTTCCTTATATATGTTTTTGATGCTTTTAGTTAGTTCCAAGAGATTTGACAATTCTCCATACATTCTCACATAATAAACATTCAAATTAGTAATTATGAGCATTACATTACAACATTAATAGCATTCTAGTTTAATCTTATCAATTATTGTCCCTATTAGACGGGATAATACTCTCGTAGTATAATCTTCGTTATGGAAACCGCATTTACATCCGTTCTGCGGTGTCTAAGATTAGCAAGACGAACACTGCTAATTGTATTTGTTGGATGCTTTATACTAAATACTGAGTACATAAAAGGAATATACTTTGGATTCTTTCTGTTATTAATTTCAAATGTACTACGAATTTTCAACGCTATCTATCTTTATTTATAGAGTTATTTAATGATAGTTCAATTAAATTACTCATGAAAATCTATATCTTAGTAATTACAAGTACCAATATATTTATACTAGGTAGGTACCTAAAAAATATTTCTCAATATTGTTCTAGTTTTTTAAGTCTCGACCATATTATATTTCCACAATTGTTACCTCTATGACTTGCAACCATTTTCTATAGACAAAGAACATAATATAAATATTCAGTTCGGTAACTAAATAATCGTATAAAACACATAATAATATGTGTACGCCAGGCCTAAAAGGATACATTTACCCATAAATAAGTAACATAAAAAAGCTTTTTGTTCTTCATAAAAACCACTAAAATGAAGTTTGATTGCGCATTTAACGTTGTAACGTACCTATGTTTCGTATATGATAAAGTCAAAGGAAGTTTTGAATAAATATTGTAGGAAAAACTTTGTAAATTTACAGAGAACATTTTTAACATATAAAATAATTGCAAAAAGTTATTAATTTTTACAAATCGTTGTTCGAATACAGTCAATATTTTATTAACGGTTTCTGAGGTGAAAATCTTACATATTATGAGTGTTTTGTAGAAATAGGTATTATAAAACTTTTTACTCTTTTGCCTTTTCAATATAACAATTTAAAAACTAATATTATAAACCAAAAATATCATCACGACATAATAATATAATCAATACATAATATAACACTCAAATTAAAAACACCAAAGCTAACATCATAAAAGAGTCACATCCAGTCGCTATACTTCCAAGATTCTGACTGACTGTCTGCGGTGAAGATAAATATCGTACACGGAACTAAAATGAACGGCTGGAAGTGGTTAAGACGGAGACGTGCATTATTTATAATTTAATATGCATGAGATCCGTTGAGTGCGCCCTTACATCGAAATATTAAGCAAATAAAACTGAATGTATGTGGCCGTTAAACTCGCGTTGTTTTAACAGTTTTTTTACGAACGTGATTCCTTGTTTTGCGGTAACACTGAGATTATAGAATGATGCGCAGTTTCAAATAATTCTTACTTATTTTAGGATGGTTTTTAGTAGCATTTATTGTTTAGTAACTTTGTTCTTCTGTGTTAATCTAGCAGTAATAATTTGTCTACTAAATGATCATAATTTAAGGCATTAAAAACAAATCTCCATAAAAAAGTATCAAAATTCGCCGATAAAATTCACACAAAAAGAAAATATATTTATCAAAAAATATATTACCAGAATTGGAGAGGTGTTAATATTTCATCCCACATAACACTCAAGAAGTCAAATTAGGCTGAAAAATATGTTAGGAGTAATGTACATAAAGTCCTCAAAAGATTTTCAAAGAGAAAGGTCGTTTCAGTAAGCCCCTGCCATTATAACCGGATACTTATTAAAGCGTAAATAAAATAAACTCTATGTACATGTAAAAAAGGTTTAAATTCAATTACCCGCTCGTTTCGAGCCCGTTGAAAGTCTGACAGCTAAACAAACATTCTCAGATTGAAATTTAACAAATACTAGGAAAGAGATTGTGCAATATATTGTTCCTTGCCGCCATGCATACTTATTGCTGTTTTAAATTCATTTAATATTTAAAACATTCGCAGAATAACCTCACAATGCATGTATTCTGTTTGTACTGAGAAGTCATAATGTTTTTGTCATCATTTACTTTGTCTTTTTGAATGTTTTTTTCTTATAAAAAATAATGATAATAGCGAACATAACAATTAATTTTAAATTGTGGAAAATGAAAATTTTAGGCTGTTATAGTCTCAGTTATTATTCTGTACATTCATATAGATCATCATCACTACATAGTATAAAACAAAGTCGCTTTCCCTGTCCCTATGTCCCTATGTCCCTTTGTACGCTTAAATCTTTGAAAATACGCAACGGATTTTGATGCGGTTTTTTTTAATAGATAGAGTGATTCAAGAGGAAGGTTTATATGTATAATAACATCCATTAAATAGTGGAGAAGTACTGTTATTTTTGAGGTTTCTAATGTGATGTCGTAAAAAATTACATTTTTTCCGCTTACATTGCAAACGCAGGCTGAACCCTACGAGTTTTATCAAAATAATGTACTAAGTATTATACACATTGAAAAGGTCTACAGAAAAGTCCGCGATGGTATATGTCTATCTCTTATGGGTAACCCACAATAACTTTTTTTTGTCATTTACTTTTTACGACAAATAATGGCTATTTTTCGATGCGATTTTAACCAATACAGTATTGATCCTTAACCAATTAAATATCTTGAATACATTGTTCATTTAATATAGATCTATATGGCCCTTTACACCGTATGATTTAAGTGAATATTTTCGAAGATATTACAGATTTAAAAATTGCGGGACCGTAGCGTTTGCGGCGGTACCGGCCGGCCGCCCGGCTATCTATCGGGCCGCTATGTTTTTATATATACAACATTCACAGTTTTTCTGTAGTGTATTTAGTATCAGCATTGCACCCGTGCGAAGCCGGGGCGGGTCGCTAGTACTTGAATAAAGAAGAAACTGTTAGGTACCTTGTAGTTAAAAACTGTCTGTTAAAATGATATAATTCGGTAGAGTCACGCAGAATTTGACAGTTATAGTTTATTTCATTCGATTTGTCACTTGGAAAACTAACGTTTAAAACTTCTAAATTAACAGTACATCGTATATTCATTATTACAAGATTATTAACATAGGTTTCAAGAAGCAGATCCTATATTACTGAATGATTGCACACTACGTCTCCGTCACGTGACACCGGCCAGTTCATCAGAGACTGTCAGACGTGACAATATATGATGGTCATCAATTTTAATATGTATTGGAAATTGAAAGTAGCTAACTTTAAAGCATAGAATTATTGGCTTATAATTAAAGAATGAATCAATAAAAATTTCTTAATTGTACAATAATTTATGTCTACCATAAAGGAAAAATTTAAAACACTTAATGAGCTATTATTACAAAGTATTATTTATAAATAATTATTGAAAAATATGTACTTACTACATATTCATGAGACTGTTATTTACATTTCTGATATCTCGTAAACAACATTTTAATAAAGTACAATTAATTCGTCAGAAGCTTAAAGTTACCTATACCTATAAAAATAAAAAAAAACATACGATACGAACATTATTAAAATCGCTAAAAACACCTCTAACTACTAATACATCTCACATTAATAATTTTCAAAAAAATCAACTTTAAAAAACACCTTCACTTTATAAACCGTTTTACTACGAACAGCGTCGCTAACAATTACTCAAGCATTGCATCACGATAATATCGTTAAGATTTATCTTAAATTTCTCACGGGGCCGGCCGGTGTAATTCGATTAAAAATTCATTAAACCGTCCACAGAAACCCACGGGAATAATTTAGTGCGATTCACACGCGCCAACACTTCCTTTTTAGGTTATGTTAAGCGGTGATTGCAATGGATTGTTCAATTTCGCGCCTTTTCTAATTGCTGTTTAAATTTGGAATTCGAATATTGTTCTAATTATTGCAGGCCTGTATTTTTTTTGTTTACATTTTTTTTCTTATAGCTGCCTGAATGAAAAATGTTAGAGCTATTTTAATTAATTTAGTATTTTTATTAACAATCAACAATCCGGGGATTATCTGTTACGATATAAAATGTAGGATGGCTGAGTACGTAATAATATTTTTGTAGATAGTCGTAGGTATAATATATTTAGTTATAGTTTATTAAGTTTTTATTTATATATAAACGTTAATAAAAAATACTGTTCACCATAAAATAAGTGAAATAAAACAATGAGTTACGTAAATTCATGTTAATATACCTCACATCTTACCTTATCTTACCCTAGCTAATACAATATTTACGAGATTCTTACTCCTGTAATTAAACCTTTCCTAGTACATTAATATCAATTATGGTAATTCGATGTTTGCGATGCGACTTTCGACCTTATTGCGTATAGAAAAGGAAGATTTAAAGCAGAATTATATTTAGAAGGGAAATAAAAGTTCAAAACAGCAAAAAAAGTATTTTATATTGAGAACTGTATAAAATAGAGCAAAAAATAATCTGAACCATTTTTGCATTCTTTAGTTTATTTTTTACTAGAAACAAAATCAAGTTTTAACTTATTTATTTAAAGTTCTCAAGGTATTGCCAAGATAATAATATGAGTTTAAAAGTCTGCTAAAACAAAAACTATTTTAAATATTCCATATTTCACCACATGCAAACGTGAAACTGACAAATATTTTCACCCCCATCGAAAAGTAATAAGATTATTAATTTACCCTCGATTCAACGGTCGCCGGTTCGATTCCAAACCCACGTGATTTACGATATTCATTTTATGCAAATGGAACTAAATTTTGTTTGTGAAGAATGTATGGAATTTGGTATGTTGTTGAAAAAAATAGTTTTTGCAATGTTACTGCTCTATGCAGAAGCTTATTGTATTATTTTTTGTATAAAATACATCTATGATTTTTAAAGCTTTATTTAATTGTTTTTACAAATAACTAACTTGATACCTATTAAAAATGTTTATTAAATAACCTGTGCTAGTAATTATAAATCTATTTTATCGATCGTAGACTCTATACATGTCTATGGTGTATTCTGTAAGAAATATTTCAATTTCTCTACATAAATACCAAAATCATAATATCAAGTGTTATAAAAGCCATTATTATCAGTAAGTACAGACAGGATCATGGAACGAACAATCGGACAGGAAAATCGCGTAAAACACTTCTCACTCCAGATGCCTACATTGAAAGAAGCAACTGAAGCGGAAAGTACAATTACATAGATTTATATAGGACATTAGGTCTCAGCTCAGACCTAGGTATGTATATTGAGCTAGACACATAGGCCGGAGAGGTTCGGTCTCTTAGTTTGATTACCGTAAGACCACGCTTCGCTCCGGTGAACTTTCTAAGCGTGATGCTATGGGGTGACCACGCGTAAGAAAGGATAATTGCATCTTATTCTTTCCATATTTTATTTATTTAATGCATTTTTAAAATTAGTAGTTGTAAAGATGATGGTTTTATTTATTGTTCTAGTAAAAGAATCAAATGTCAAGTTTATAAACATCGCAATTTTTTTTGGCTGTGTTGCAGTGCTCTGCTCTATTTAGTATTATTGTAAGATAGAATTCATTAGAATCGAAATATTATAATAATTTGAAACACATTACCCTATGATAGAAAAGCTTTAATACTTTAGTATTTAAGTACATTCACTAAACACCTTTTACATAAGCTTCTAATATTTTAACTTATTTGACTGATAGAGATCATTCTAAGCAATAAGACTGCCATGCAATATATTTTTAATAACGTTTCGCATTTACATTTTTCATTAATCTCAAGTTATATCTATGTTTTAAGTTGAGATAACATGTTTTTGTGGATGTTATCCACAAAAAAATTCCACCAGGTCCAATCTATCTTGAAAGATGGGACTTATCCTCAAAAGATAGCCGCCTGGTCACCCAGTGCAAAGCAAACATTTGTGCAAGTTAGTGCAGCACTTCCCGCGGTCCCCTGGAATCAACTTGCTGTATTATGTGATGGTTAGCCCCGGATACCGATGTGGAATCTTATTAGTTTCACCCGGGGTTCATAATTGTTTATAACATACTTAATTTAAGTATATCATTTATTATTGATGCCATCGAAAAAAAGTCATTTTCATCTGTGTAATGTAGCGGACCAATTATGTTTCAGTAAAGTACAGTATTTTTAACGCATATTTTAACAAAATTTATTATCATTACTTGTCTAAAACATTTTAATATCCTTGGAAATTTCGTGAAATATTTTAATTTATTGAAAATTATGAAACATTTTCAATATTACTCGCTAACAATTAATTATTTCAATAACATCAACGGTAGGTACATAAAAGTATTAAAGAACCTACTTATTCATATCTTTCATAAAACACAAACAATTATTATGAACATGTAAACAATGTCCTCAAATTGTTTCGCTACGAAAGATTGAAATCTTATATATAAAAATGAATCGCAAAATGTGTTGGTAAGCGCATAACTCGAGAACGGCTGAACCGATTTCGATAATTCTTTTTTTATTATATTCCTTGAAATACGAGGATGGTTCTTATGTAGAGAAAACGTAAATATTATGTACCACGGGAGAAGCCGGTGCGGACCGCTAGTGAAATAATAAAATTAATAACTCCCGAGTTAGGGGCTATTAAAATATAAATTTCATGTGTTTTTAAGGTATCAGATTGAATTGAAACCATCGACGAGCCCTCGTATCGCCGGCAGTACTGCAATTATGTCCCAAACTCCATATAAAATTTCAAAATCAATATCGAAATTTTGTAAAAGATTAAATCAGCGGCAGACAACCCAAAGCATTTATTGTAATTAATTGAACTGAGCCGAAAATTACACGGAAATTGTTGCAGCGTAGGTTTATTGGAATAAAATACATTTGCTCAATCAAAAATACAATTGGTTTTGTAGTTTTGTGTTGTTTATTGACTTTAATAAATTCTTTCATCTTTGAAATAAATAGAATAAGTTTTGCCTGGTTCCTTGTCTTGGTCTATGCATCTACCTCAAACTCTACGAATAAATACACAAACTCCATTGTCACACCCCGGACACTCCATACAAAATTATCGTTTTGACAGTCACACTGTAGAGACTGCAAATGTGTGTGTTAACGCTTTATGGTTGGCACATTTGTGACTAGCGTAAAAAAAAAATTGCGTTTTTCTGATGAAATACATCTACGGATGTATTTCATCCGCACAACAGCACAATATCTAACCATTTTCTACGAAAAACGATAATCACAAATCCAAAATAATAAAATTACTTTAAGTCAATTTGATTAATGTTGTCAATCTTCGTTGCGTATCGTCCTTGCAGAAAAATGTGGCCCATTTTAATCACGATCGCGCGGGGTGAGGTAAGTTTAATTTTGGCGGGAGGCGGAGAGTGTCCGTTCTGTAGCGTTTAGCTACTTTTATGTATTCTGTGCCATTGTTTAAATTATTATGATTATAAGCTTTAAGTAATAGTGTATGGAACTGTATTATATCAAACGTTCTAAATGATTACAATATTTCTTCCGATTCTTATATTCGACTGAAAATGGCATGTCAATGAATAAATCGATTTTATTCTAAAAAAATATTTTGCTACGAAAGGTTAAGAATATCTGATTTGTAAATTTGTTACGGTACGTCATAAGCGATATGAGTTAAATCTCGGTGTGCAGTGAATACAGGGATAATACTCGTAAGTCCGTTGTATGGAATGAATTTATAATGGAAAATAAACATTGATAATATTACAATTTTCTGGGGATTGATTGGTTTTAAATTTGGCTACATAAAATATATTATGGATATTTAAATGATGTTTGTATAACCTACATAAATCTTTTAAAGATCGTACGTCATTTCATCTTAACAAAAATTTAGTTAAGTCACAGTTTCACAAATTTTTGATACAGTCATTTACCTATATTTTTATTATTTCTTGTTTTAACTCACAGTCAAGCTAAACAGAACAATTCAAGGAATAGACGCTCCGAAAGATGCTACTCCATTCTCCGAAACGCTAATTTGAATAATTGATAAAAACAATAACCTGTGAACAATTTTATCTCCCATTATTTACGTTAATCGTAATATAAAATAAACTCATTGTGAGGATTCCGGGCAAACTGTCGGAACGCATTTCATTACACCCTGATTCAATTAATATTGTTTAATTTAGTTTAATCAAATACTTCAATCAATAATTCGCGATAATTAAGTACGCGAAATTGAATTTTGATAAGGAAATTTTACATAAATATGTGGAATAATTAAGCTTGGAACGGAGCTTGGTGATGCGTTGATAAGAGTTTATATTAAACTAGGTTTCCGCCCGCGGCTTCGCCCGCGCAGTCAAAGAAAAAACCCATAGTTCCCGTTCCCGTGGGATTTCCGGGATCGCGTCATTTTCCCGGGATAAAAAGTAGCCTATGTCCTTTCTCGGGTATCAAAATATCTCCATACCAAATTTCATGAAAAATGGTTCAGTAGTTTAGGCGTGATTGAGTAACAGACAGACAGACAGAGTTACTTTCGCATTTATAATATTAGTATGGATGTGTGGATTGTTATTTTATAGAATAAGCTTTATGAAATTTATACCTATGTGATTATGGTGCTTGCAATTATAGTTTATAGAGTAGATGCATAATACATATTTACCCTAGTTTTCTATGCGAACTAATGAGAAAGATACCGACTTATTTACTAAACTAGTCGGAGACGTAAAAACCAAACGACATAATATGTTTCAATTTTAGCCTGTCTGTCATAGAGCGGAATAGTTGTTCGTGTAATAATTGAAACGTAATCTTTAATATCTAATAACATGATGATTATTATTCTGGCACTTTTATTTGTTTTTCACCACCATGTTATTGACTCATTTATTTTCCTCGTCTTTTCTGGGTTGCCTGGTAGAGATCGCTGCCAGCGCCGCCGCCTACTGTACATTGTTATATTGTATTTTTAAGTTTGTAATATGTATTCTATAAGGTGTACAATAAAGTATTTTTCATTCATTCATTCATGATTTTAACAAGATTAAACCTAAACAGGACAACATTACTATTCTTACTTCAAAGCACATCACCTTCCAAATATTCCATTTGACGTGACCGCTTCACTTAAATAGCCAGTAAAGTGACGTCATCGCCATCCTAACCCAATTCGGTACATGTCTCCAGGAAGCCCACAAAAATAGCAATGGATGCGCAATAAAGCAAAGCATTGCTCTGTTCGATGCATTTTATGTTCAGCCATAAACAGCCCGAAACTACTCGTAGTTAAAATCCACATACACGCACATCCTTTGAGAGAAGTTATTTGTATGACATGTCTTTGCCAAGTTTCTGGGGATTTAAACGATCAAAATAAATAAAATGGCTTACAACTAAGTAGGTGCTGAGTTGAGCTTTGTTGTTTAGTGTCTAGGGTAGGGTAGGACAATATCGAATAATTATGTATAAGCCTAGCTTGCTATGATTTATTAAATTAATAGAATTAAATTATAATCCAATTGGAATATGATCAAATATTTTTAAGGATGACGCAAAAATTAAGCTTTATATATTAATAGGTATATATTTTTTACTTTACCTCAAAATACTCCGCGGATATTTTGGCAAGCCATTGATTTTTTTAACAGTTATCTGTATAACAGAAAGCAGAAATTTTAATTCTCCTTTGATAGCAGGAAAATTATTAAAATATGCATCGGTGAACATTTTCAGCATTAAAAATTCGTAATAAATGAAATACCCCCAAATTTATTCGACAGATTCCAATTTTCATTTACATGTAGACAAATTGTTTTTATAAATCCATTTTATAATATAAAATAGTAGCTTTTTAACATTTTTAAATTTACGTTGTTAAGTACAAGAGAAATAATTCATATGCTCCATAATAATTCATATTATAAAAGACATCGTTTTAACATATAAACGATTTTTATCAAAAAAGGACTTTAGGGCTAAGCAAGCTTTAAAAAAACTTGATCTATAGGAAATAACAATACACAGATCCACACAGAGCGAGCTGCTTCGCGCAGCAATTGCTTCGCAAGGCTGCTTGCTCTTTGTGGACCCCCTATTGCCATTTCTACCTCCTTCTGAGAAGAACAGTCAACTAAAATAGATTCTACACCTGATCTATCTCATTTCATATCTGATCTTCCATTCCAATGAACTGTAAGCGAAGGAAGGAAAATACTTGGGTTTCCTATATATTCTACGAAATTAATCAGTCAGTCTTAAACAATCAAATGTTAATTTTGTACTACGGCCAAATAAAGTAAGAAGTTTTTTAGTTTTATTATTTAACTAGCGGTCCGCCCCGGCTTCGCCCGTGGTACATATTTACGTTGGTTACCTATCTTAATCTCGAATTTTAATATTCCGAATATCATAATCCAGAAAACGTTTGGACATTTTTTCATAATCCCGAATTTTAAAATTTCGAAGTTTTGTTTGCCATATAATCGCAACTCCGAATTTCATTTGCCCACTTCTTTATTTGTACGACGTTTTACAATCCAGACGAATGAGTTCCAGACATACGAAATCTAAATGCACAAAATCCAGATCACCGTAATCCATATGCACGAAAGCCAGATTTTTAAAACACAAATTTTTGAAATACAGTTAATTGATATCCAGACAAACAATATCCAGATTTTTGAAATTCAAATAAACGATATCCAGCAAAACGTAATCCTTCCAGGGGGACGCAGCACGAACCTAACCTAACCTTCTGAATAGATTTTAACACTTTAACCTTTCTGTAATGGGCAAGTAAAACAATAGCGAGTCGGTTCTGGCACTCGCCGGCCGCTGCCGCGGCACGCTCGCTTCGCTCGCTCGGCTCGTGCGTAGGGGGTCACAGTTCAAACCTAACCTAACCTACTAAGTCGAATTTGACACTTAAACCGTTCTGTAATGGGCAAGTAAAACAATAGCGAGTCGGTTCTGGCACTCGCCGGCCGCTGCCGCGGCACGCTCGCTTCGCTCGCTCGGCTCGTGCATGGGGGGGGTCACAGTTCAAACCTAACCTAACCTACTGAGTCGAATTTGATACTTAAACCTTTCTGTAATAGGTAAGTAAAACAATAGCGAGTCAGTTCTAGCGTGGGAGTCATAGTTCAAACCTAACCTACTGAGTCGACTTTGACACTAAAACCGGTCTGTAATAGACAAGTAAAACAATAAATTTACTTACTGACAATGTTTATTTTCAGTCGATAGTAAAGGTAAAATCACGATTGTATGGAAATCAAATAAAAATATTATGAAAATCTGGCAATAGTTTATCTGTTATACGATTATATGGGAACCAAATAAAAAGATTATGAAAATTTGGCAATAGTTTATTTGGAAAATGGTACGATGGGAAACAAAAAAAAGTATTTTGAGAATCTGGTATAACTATATCTGGATTATGAGAATACGGGAAACAAAAAAATACTTTTTAAAAATCTGGTTTTGGTGCATCTGGAAATTGATTCATCTGGGAAATTAAAAAAGGAATTTTAAAAATTTGTCATTCATTACATCTGTCTTTTAAAAGTTCTAACAACCGTTTTCGGGGTTTTAAGATTCGGGTAATAGAAATTCGAGTTTTTAATAGGTTACCATTTACGTTTTCTCTACATAAAAACCATCCTCGTACTTCAAGGAATATAATAAAAAAAGAATTATCGAAATCGGTTCAGCCGTTCTCGAGTTATGCGCTTACCAACACATTTTGCGATTCATTTTTATATATATACTAGCGGTCCGCCCCGGCTTCGCCCGTGGTACATATTTACGTTTTCTCTACATAAGAACCATCCTCGTACTTCAAGGATTAAGTATAATAAAAAAAGAATTATCGAAATCGGTTCAGCCGTTCTCGAGTTATGCGCTTACCAACACATTTTGCGATTCATTTTTATATATAAGACTAGCAGTCCGCCCCGGCTTCGCCCGTGGTACATATTTACGTTTTCTCTACATAAGAACCATCCTCGTACCTTAAGGAATATAATAAAAAAAGAATTAACGAAATCGGTTCAGCCGTTCTCAAGTTATGCGCTTACCAACACATTTTGGGATTCATTTTTATATATAAGAAGATAAGATGTTTTTTTTTCATATAGGATTCTCAAAGCCAATCCCATATATAAAACATTTGAAATATAATCTATTTACCAAAAAATAGATATATTATTCGCAAACAAGTTCACACAGATAAAACAAAATTCAATATTTGCGAATACAAAAATTAAAAAACTTTATTCGATAGCAGATAAAATTCGACTATCGAAAGATAAAATATCATTTCGAATATCAAAAGTGAAATGCAATTGAAATAAACGGTATTGTTGAAAACAAAACACGTAGAGAAAATAGCTTTCAATCAACGTATCAAGCGAACGGGAATTTAACTTGCGATATAGGTACGGGGGGTAAATACTAATGGTCTAGAAATTCTAGAATCTAGATGTATGAAATAAGTCTGTCAGAGACAGTTTTTCATAGGGCAATGTAGTTCTAGGGTAAAATTGTAGAGAATTTTAATGAGTAGGTTAATGATTAAAATAAAAACTTGAGCGATGTCAAGGGACAACCGGATGGAACGAAGTGTTAAGTTAGAGAGAGACAGACTGAGAACCACGCGCACGCCGCACGGCTTACAACTCTAGCAAAGAGTATCGTGACAACTTTTCGTAAGAATATTTTCCGTCTAGCCCCCTTTCAAAACGCGTGATAAGGAACAATTCGTTCCAATAGAATCAGAAGGTAACTAGTTAGATAATATTTGTTAGTTAAACTAAATATACTTTAACATAATAATATATTGTAATCAACCATTTTCATTTTGAGTTTATAGCAAGTAATGGATACTAATTACAACGCAGTATTTAAAACTGGTAAAGATATTACCCATAATAAAAGTGATAACCAAAAAAACTATGTCACCAATAGTCTTCCAAAAAACTTTTTCTAAAAAAAAAACAACACCCTATATCCTTATATAGGGTGTTGTTTTTTTTCGAGACACCGGTCTGCCGAAGTAAGAAAAGTGAGGCAGGCACGCTCGTCCGCATACAAATAGTTTACAAATGGTGTTCCGTGCGATGTCGTATGCCACGTGTTGAGAGATGAACTGGCTGTTAAATGTAAACTAAAAATCAAATATAATTTAAGTAGGATTATTTTTAAGCAGCTTTGAAACGTAAACATATGATACGGTTGGTAGTAAGTACAGAGATTAAACTGAAAAGAAATTAGTAGTTGCTTTTCAAAAGAACTACTGATTTAATCCGATAAAATAATAGACTTTTTAATACTTAAGAGTACAGTACACAGTTCATAAATTCATGTATGAGTAAATTATACTTAACTAAAATTGTAAGGTTTACGATGTTGTTGGAAATTAATTACATGTTTTTACTAATTTATAAATTCTATAGGAAGTGGAAATTCTTATTTTTCATAGCAACTTATTTGGGTAATTTAATCAATTTAATATCACTATTAAATAAAATAAATCGCTTGTGACTTGGACCATACAAATATCCGCTTTATGTATGAAGCCCGCGTTTATTGTAGATAACTGATCGAATTTTTTAAATTATAGAATTACCAATATCGTGCTGAATACAGAGGCAGAACATGAACGTATTTTATCCAACTATTCGAAAAGATTGAAGTTTTCAGAGAATTGAAAATATTTCGCCATAATATAAAAATATAAATCTGTCTGAGTTATCCATATTTTTAATGGTTTTTATTAATGTTTTTAAGAAACGAATTACATCTCAGAACTGTTGCTGTGATTTAAAATATTGAAGCTAAAATTGTTTGATCAAATGTAAATAACTTAGGTAAACATATTTTATACGCTTTATACATTTATTTACAAGCAAAAACTGAAATGATATACGTCTTTCATGTACTAACAAAATAAGAGATCATCAAAGTAAACATCCATTCAATTAAATAAAAGACAAGCTTTTAAATACTCCTGTTTATCCTTCATTCTCGGAAACATCCTTTGAAACAGAAAAAATATTAATATCCTTTGACGATCCGTAGCTTCTATAATAAACAAAACATTACATCCTAATCGAGATTGAGGATCTTTCAACGGGTTGATCACTTGTCAACATTCCAGACATCAAAAGCACCGAATGAATTTACTGAATGGAAGCAAAAAAAATGATTTTAATCTTGTTTAGTAAAGTCGAGGCGAGACCAGGAGTCAGGTGGCGAGAGAAAGAAAACTCATTACTTCTTATTCAGCGACGTTGGCTAGTGTTGTGCCGTGTTTATCGACTATCGGCTTTAAAGTTCGCGACTTAGTGTTATGTGCTGAAACTGCACTGGTTACACGTAAATTTTGGGTTAGTTTCGGTTGCGAAAGTACGTAAGGGTCATTATTTATTTTGTTATTTCCTTGAATAAGATATTTTATTTATCTGTGTACTGACCTAATATAATACACAATAAATAAAAGTTACTATACTTCTTTTAAACACATAGTATACTTGAAATAATTGAAATTTTCATCGCCACATGAAATTCTAAGAAAAGAGTTTAATATCTATAAGTACGTATCTTTAAAGTTCTAATAATATTTACCACATTGAAACAAAACACAATCCGTTTTATTTCCGCACACGTATCCAATATCATTTTATCGATATTTTGTTTGTCCAGCCCATCCCTAACCTCAATAATAAATTTTAAAAGTAAAGCATTAGTATGCTACCATCGTTGCGTCTACATCGACCAGGACAAAGTAAGATATATTATTATGTCTGTAAATGCAATACACACTCAATTTGAGCAAGCCCTCACGATTTACTCATTGAAAACTTTTGGAATGATTTCAAGCAATTTTCAGTAATGTTCTCGACTCGATGGCGTTTGCTTTCGTTTTTATATTTGTGAATACAATATGATATGTTCTTTCTGATAAACTGGAGTAGGTATTATACTATAAATTACTTTCGATAAAAATACTCTGTTTAAAAAGGCTTAATACCAAACATAGTATTGTAGTGTGCTTGTTGTTGTCTGTAAATATTATATTACAAAACCTAATAAACATTGAAAATTCAAAAAATACAGTTATTAAGAAGAAAGCAATAAAATATATTCAGCAGTAGAGTTCATTGTTTTGCATAAAATTAATTTGGATCATTCTTCTTTGTTTATCGTTTACTGCAAACCGTTGACAAATATGTCAAACAAAATATGGATGGTCTTAAATTGAATAATCCCATACAATATGGGGTTACGAAGCAAATGCATTTCATCTTTTTCTCTAGACATTTTTATTTTTGTAGTCGACGGGAATATACCCTTTGACATAAGTAAACCCGGCGACAAGCTTGCATTTGGTTCAGGCACAATAGGGGATTATATTATATTTTTATTTGTACGTGAAATTAGGAGCTTTATTTTTCTTTAGAAAACTTAAATACACTACTTTAAAAGATAACCCTCTTTTAAAGTAGAATATTCGAACATGAAAAGTTTATAAAATTACAATTTTGATCCTATTACAGTTTAATATATTTTTGTCTATGTGTTTTAAAAGTAGGATCTCCATAATTGTCTTTATAACTAGTAACTACTGAAGACATTTTATGCTATTTTAGAAATTTTAAAATTAATGTTCTTGTTGTCTTATTGGGTCTCAACATGATGTAACTTCCCGCTAAAACTAGGGCGGATGTTTATACTTATTATCTATTATATTGTATCTATGATGTGCAAATTAGTAAGCTAGAACCTAAAATTCAAGAAAAACATTCCAGTTGATACTGATTGAAAAAAATCGAACATTCCCAACGTTAATAACCAAAAAATATATAAATAAAATAATGTAAAATGACGGTAAATATATCCAAATAAGATTTGCAAGGGAGCCTAATGTACGGAGTTCAGGTGATGTGGGAGTCAGATTGAATTTAGGAGGCCCTTGGGGGAGGGAGCCAAATGTACTTCGATTCGTTGGTACGAAAATACGAAACCGAGTTTTTAGCAGGCTTTTAGAAATGAGAGGTTTTTGAATGGAACAGTTGAGCTTTAAAATCTTTTTGTATTAGTCTTGATATAAGGGCCTTTTATATCAATTCGTTTGATTTAATTTACGACATATTGTTCTATTTTTGTACAAATTAAACAATTTATATTTACCCATAATTTTACTGTCTTCATCTGCATTGTATTATTACTTAAAATTATGAATATTTTCATTTGAAAAATACCAAGGATACCTACAAAATATGAGAAACATGCGTAAAAAGGTGCACCAACAAATTATATTTATCCCCAACCCCATAGCAACTGGAAGAACACACGATACTTCTAAGGTCAAACAGTGGTAGTTATAACGCCGTCACAGTAGACCGATAATCAGGAAACTCGTCTAACATTACACCTTAATTAATTGGTAATACGCGTACAAAGCAAATCAATTAAGGGCCTATAATCACGTTGCTACACAACTGGAAACACGTGTAGTGCTAGACTTTGCTATGACATTTGACAAGTCAAAGGAAATTGAGGATTATTGTACGATTTATGATTTGTTACAACAAAGGATATTTGGCGTGGACGTGTGGTTTATTGGGTCAAGTTTAGGAATAACGGAGTTGGTTGTTTCTATTTGTTTCTACATGACAATGTTCAGTTATATAACTTTTTACTTTTCCATGCCAGGTTGCCTGGTAGAAATTGAGCTGATGGACAGAGCTGTTCAGCAAAAAGGCCGCCTTTTGTGCTAATTATGGTCATTTTCAACACTAGTTTTCATAATATTGATTATTTGTAAGTTTGTACTATACAGAATTATAAATACATTAAAATATGTGTTATATTATGTTTATTGTTCGATATTTTACAATGACAATTGTCGTACACTTGTTCATGGAGAAGCAAGAGCACGAATGCATTATAATCAAGTTACAACGCATTCACACTTTATGACGTTGCTCAATTGTAATGAATAAACTTGCGAATGTAGCATCCTGCAATTTTTTGTTGTCCTTCTCAGTTAATTTTGGATGGCTAATTTATGCATATCCTTAATGTTTTGTTTTTTAAATTGTTATCGAAATAAAGAAGAATAAAGGTTTTAGTTTCCTACCATCTGCATTACTGCATACAATTACAATAATAAAACTGATTGAAAAGCCTACGATAAAAGTTCGTAAAGGACATTAGAAGGCTAGTGTCGTAAAGTATTGACAGTGAAGTTCACATTGATAAAATACATTTCAAAAGTCAACGTGCTCATGAAAGTATGTATAATTCTGTAGGTATGTATCATACGATACATAAATCTCTGAGCCGATTTCAATTCTGGTAAGCTCTTTGATACCAAAACAGAACTTGATAGGGTGAAAATATTATATAGAGATTTATACGAGGAACAGCTGTAGCATTTCAACCCTCAGCGAGCGTGAGCGAAGTCGCGGGAGAGCTAGTAGGTTATATTTTGACCCGAACATACAAGTTGGTACATATATAACATGGCAGCACACTCACGTTTCAATTAAGGCTGTCTTCTAATGCACAAAGGTCACGACTAATTGGCAATTAATTACAAGTCAATGCGTCTCGCAGAAGCTGCATTGCATGTTGAATGTGTAATAATTATACTGCCGGTGACATATTCTTTGGTCATTTGTGGAGTAAGCGTTGCTGCCAACAAGTGTAATAAAACTTACAGTGAGGCAAACAGAGAGACGGGTGGACGAAACAAGCTGTTTCAAAAATAGTGAAGCAAACAGTAGACTCTTAAATTTTAGTAAATCTACTTATTTTATTGGCCATACTTTATGATATCTCGTCATACTTTATGATTAATTCTTAATTTCGGTAGTTTCAGAATAGTTGGAGCAATTGATAATTTACTCAAACAATAATGAAAATGTTGCAAACTAATAAGATTGTACAAAGGCAATTTTAAAATAACAATTTCTATAAGAATTTCAGCATTTCCAGCGTTACATTAAACCCCATTCAGTGCAGTCAGATAAAAAGAAAATCCCTAGGAGTCGTGAGGTCAAGGAATACGAATGAATACGAAACCCAGTTGACTGGAGTGGATTTGTCTAATACGGGTACTGGGTCACAGATATGAATCATTTCTTATATGCGCGACTCCATTTGCTTCTTTATTTCTTATATCCATGTTTTAAATTGCAATGTATATAGCATCTGCGGTGAAGGTTGAACGTGTTACGAGAAATCGGATCATACTTATGATTCGTGATAAATATAATGGTGCTTTATTCATACAAGTTATACAAATTTTGGTGCATTATTTAAATTATACGTGGTGGAAAATACTATATGATTTTATTTACATCATATTACTTCTTCAGCACTTTAAATATCGCTTACTATTTCCTGGGATACATCCTGAACTAAACCGGTCACCAATTACCTGTTTTACATTTTTTTCCGGTTTCCTTCACCTGTATGATGTATCTCAATTTTGTACGTGTCCTTTTCCTTTTTTCCTTTTAAAGAAAATAAATTGATGGGCTGAATAAATATATTGTATAGATTTTAGTATTAATTACTGTAGCTGTCTGGCCCTTAGATGGCGTGAACTGTAAACACATCTGAAGGGAAAGCTATCGCATATTGAGATTAGAGTTACGCATCAGTAATTTTGTAGCCGCAACCACAATGCTTTGCTCATGCTTTGTAGCTTGATTCTATTTTGTTCAGTTAGCAGAATAATGATATCCTATCCATGTTTTAATGTTATTGGACTCTCCTTTCATCATGAAAACACGTTTTATATTCCTGGAATTACCACCCTTCTCAGCCTTACCCTTTATATAAAAAAACAACTGCACAAGATCAATATAACTAGAAAGCTTATTCTGAGCTCGTAGACCCCAAGGTAGCCGGGGGCAGCGTGTCCGTTAATCCTATCGTCGAACCAAACATTAAAAAAGGGCGAAAATGATGTTTCCAATTTTCTACAGTCGCCTGCAGCGGAATTCATTTTATTTGCAGCCTAGCTCGGATTTCTGTCAAACGTCGAACGCACTGCCCATATTTCAATGCAAGAAACGGCGAGGTCACTGTATTTAAAAGCGGCAACATTTTTCAACCGTTCTGAATATTATTACGCTTTTTATTCGAGATATTTCAAATTTTTTGCATTTAGAATGTCGACCTTCATATAGAGAATGAAATAATAGAGTTAGAAGTGTTTATCTAAAGCGCCAAAATACTGCACGTATCTGAATCTGAATTGAAAAAAATAACCATTTATAATTCCCAAACGTGGTTAAACAGTTTCAAGTCCCAAGTCCTTTCCATCTAGAAAACTCTTCGGCGTAGATTGTTCAAGTTAACACAAAATTATATATTCTACGTTTCCCGCGCAAAATACGTGTGCCAGAAGAAATATTCCTTATAACAATTCTGATTTTACCGAAATGAATGACGGGGTGTGTCGCGATTCATGTAATATTCATGTCAATCCGGAGTTCACTTCATCGCGTCTCGCAGCAAATTTATGATAAAATCACAAACGTCTAATCACGTTACTGTTGAATCGACAGCCACGCTCATTTGTTAACGGAATTCACAATAGGAAGACTGTTCGACAGCGATTTTATAGAGGAGGGTCAAGGGAACAATGCTCGATAGGCTTAAATATTCATTCGGATATGGACTAAAATTGAAGTTTAAGCACTTATGCAGCAATATATTTACATGAGGATTTTTTTATGTATCGAAGTAGGTACTGTACTTCTTTAGGTGCGTTGTGAGTAAAATTTCAAGGTCGCGTCATGGCAATACCGTCACATCATGGAGTAAGGCGACAATTTTGATATCTTTGAAAACTTTCACTTCTTTTTATGATGCTCAATGTTTATGTTTGCCTTATAGCCTGAAGTTTTAACAGGTGACGGCGTCACGTAATGTTGTATTGTAAGTCGTTGGGAATGAATGAGAATGCCTCTCCCGGATAAATTGGAGTCACGCGTTAACGCTGTGAACAGTAGATATATTTCCATTACACTGATCGATATATTTGCGGTATACGGAATTTACTGTACTTTAAGGTTATTTTCTCGTACCGCATTCAATCAGTACAAGTTCCTGTGGTTTGGGAATTAAGGTTTCTTCGATTTTTTGTGGGGAATAATAGTGAAGCATATTAAAAGCAAATTTAGAATGGAACGAATCATATTAGAAGTAAAGTATAGGATTTATAAGATGGTTATGACTATGAGTGATATTTATTATTGTTAAGTTTCTATATATTATCTCTATATATCGTAATTATTGTTAAGGCACTTTGCCTTACAGTTGAATTCAATTTAAAGTATAAAATAGTTATTTTTTATAAAATTACTTCAGTACGAATTTTTTTGTTTGGTAGCTTCAGTCAAAAACTTCTGGGTCACGGAAAATCGTCCACGTTCCAGGACCCCAATATTTCAGCGAACAATCAGCATCGTTCATGCATGCAAGAATCTCCTCCGTCATTAGAGACCGAAAATTCCAAACAAAACAATAATTCAAGCGGTTCAAGTGCCAAAGTTTCGTGTTCACGACTCGTTGGGCCGCAACGTTTTCTTTTATCTGTTTTCATTCCAATTTGTAATTGATTGTGTGCTAAAAAACGTCGGGAGCGTGGGAACGGCCGGCTGTACCCACTTTGTCTTGTTGTTACATGTTTACACCTGTCCCCTGTAGTTTGTTTAATACGAGAATAGGATTATTTTTTAAGCGGTGGGTTGTTTTCGTTAAATCGTTTTTTTGTAGCGGCGTACGTTTATGTTCAAGTTTTATGGACTCGCTGCTGGATTTTATTTTGTACGTTGTGAATGTTTTTGTCTATTTCAAGATAAGTTCTCGTGATACCGGAGAATAGTGGTTTGTTTTTATTGACATAAATGTTTCTGTAGGTTTAATTACTTTAGTTTTACCTGAAGATAGACAATTTATTTTATCATTTCACCACTATTGTGCTGTATTTATAATAATCGATTACGTTTACTGATGTATTTGTATTTATTATATTACCTATGTAATATACAAATGTCAGTTACCAATTTACACACACGCGTTAATTTTATATTTACGATCACGATAAATCAATAAATCCTTGAGTAAAATTAAAACAATAGTTCCTCACATTATTGTCATAATTTAAACCCCAGATCATAATCAAAATTCTTTAAAGCACACCAAAATTTCCTTCACGTACCTTAACTGTAGCGACGCCATCAATATCGCAAATCTGCTTATCGTGCAGGATTTTCTATGAAACACATAATTAAACTTTGTATTGACGCGGTTTCCCAAAAGGCCCAAAACAATGGAGACCGGGCTATTGTAGCTAGCTGTGTTTCGGAAATTATTTTCAAGTACTTCGCTGAATTCGTTTATGGTGTTAAATGAAATCCTATTGTTCTTCGTCTATTATAAGAGGGTTTGGTTCAGTGTTTATTGATTGGTCTGACATAGTGTGCCAGTGTTACAGTTCTGGATGAGAAACTCCTTGTATCGCAGTATTATTTAGACGACATTGCATATTTTATTAAATTTCTCGGATTCTCTATTCAAAAGTTTATAGATCTAATTAATCTTTCATTATTAAAATATCCAATAGAATAGTTAAGATTAAACAAGATTTTTTTTTGTGTTGAAGCTTAAAAATTAAAAGAAGAGCCAGTGACGGAATATTACTTACTCTCAGAAAAATTTGCTTGGGTGAAATCGATTCTCCATATCTACTCGAGTCATTGTACTTTCGGGCCCCAACAAGACCTTGTCGTTCCAAAAATCTTTTTCACGTAGGGCACACAAGAACTAATGCCGGTCAACGAGCGCCACTCCATAGAATGTGTAATTTGCATAATTCTCTACTTAATGACACTGATATGTTTTCATGCTCTCAAATTAGTTTTAAGAATAATTTAAAGAAGTTGTTTATTTAATTAATAGCAGGAGTTGTTAAGATAACTGTTTGCTATAGATTCTGATTTTTTCTGTTATTGTTATTTTATGTATTTAATATGTACACAGTGAGACGTTGAGGGTGCAATTTAGATTTAATAGCCGAATGTTACAATAATGCTATCTTATTATATTTGTAATTGTACCTGTGTGTTCTCCAAATAAATAAATAAATAAATATTATATTTCATGCAATCATTAACATCATAGATCATAAAGAAAATACATATTATATAATGACAAAAATAAAAGAATAATCTAAATTCTTAAATTTGTATTTTAACCTTATATTTTGTACTTAATAATAGTACCCTAAAGTTTACCAAACACTTTCAACGCTAAACATCAAAACCTATATCCTATCTATCCGGATCTCGAATACGGTTATTATCAAATAGCAATCTCAAAATATCACAAGAAAGTAACAGTTGGGGACCACGCAAATTGCTTCCATCCACTCGACTTCCGCCGCGATGCACTTCCGGCACTTCCGGTGTTGCTATCTCACTCTCACGCCTGGAATGAAATACATTTTCAATAATATAATTTTATGCTAACATTGACGACCATTTGGTGGATATTTAGACGATATTGCAATTGGTGGGGTTCTACTTTTATAAGCATTTAATGAAAATTATAATTTGCAAGTAATACTAATTTCAAAGTACCTAATTACCTATATAAAGTTTCAGTTGGTATTATATTATGTAAATCTGACATTTGAAATATTCCTATTTCTCATTTTTATTACCAAAGGGTTATAATCTAATTCTTTCTATTACAGGTAAGTACGCGGATGACCACAGAAACGCTACGAGCTCTCCAGAAATATCCTTTTCAAACAAACATTTACCAATTTGGACGGTTGGGAAATTAAATAAAACGTCAAAATATGCTGCGTGTACACTACAACCCTTCTCACTTATCCCATCTCAAAATGCATTCATAATTCGGTCGTGGCACTAAAAATGGCGAGTGTATTGTGGCATTACTGACTTCAATAATATGAGATGACGTCAGCTGAATCGGTAACATGTGGCTGCTTTCTTTGTTCGCTTATAATAATGGAATGACTGGGTCTTTCTTTGCGAATGAGATGTGGGAGACGCACGAAACAGTAATTCATATTTAGTGATGGCTGTGAGATATCGATTATTCAGTGACTTTTGAGGAAAATGTTTAGATGTATTCCGGCTGGACTAGAAGAAAGTCTTTTATTGAAAATTTTTGCTTTGGGATTTAGCTTTTCTTTCCTCTTTTGAATGTTAGTTTTATAGCTGTTTTCTATATCAACTTCAGGAATATTACGCGTTTTATCGAGATCTGATCATTTAAAAATATACATACCTATGCAAAAATTTTAATCGAACTCAGTTTGTTGTTTATTTAAGTGTGAATTCATAAAGTTAATTGGTATAATATTATGACTTTACGAAAATAATCAACGCGTTAGTTTTTTGTTATTTTAATTCGTTTCAATAAGTTAACAATTCAAAACAATTTTAAGTTTATCAATGTCAATTGTCAATTGTTAAATAAGCAATAAAATATAAAATAGTACCAAAAAGTAATCTTCTTTTCCTTAACTTTGAGTAGACTTATTAACATACTAAATACACAATAAACATTAGACATTTATTGGTTTATCAAAATTAATTACTATTATAACTTAGCCATAAAACTTCAATTTATTAGCACTTAGACCAAAGTGTAATTAATGATGCCAATAGGAAATTCAATCTAGCGGAGGCATTAGTCAGGCCTACAAATCAATCCAACTTAACGATTCAATTAAAAACCAAAAGGTAATGCCGGTAATAAAAGCCTTATATCTCGGAGGAACAAGCGCTATGAATATTGGGGGTAACTAGCCTACGTCGGTTTGGAAGTTATGGTTGATTTTCTGTGTTTTTTATGGTGGTATAGAAGTGTATAATTTTTATGTTTTCTGCTCTATACTTCTTTAGTATGACAGTGTGTATGTTTGTTTTACTTTAGTCTGGTACAAACGATAAATGTCTGATCATTGCACGGGAATTATGCATTTTTCTGAACGCACTTTACTTAGTAACGATTAGGTATCAAAATGGATATCTATAATTCTCGTTGAAGAATCAACCATTTTTTATAGAAACAAAAAAAAGAACAACCAATAGTATTCAATCCAATGCCTACAATTAAAATCATCGATAAATTACGAACAAAACTAGGCGTTCCGAACCCTAGTAGTGATACATTAGGGGATAAAAATATCTCGACATGTGAAACCTGTTGCTCTTTTTGTAAATGAAAACGTTTTCACATAAATGAACGCTTCGTAAGTATTCCATAGATGAATGGGCAAAGCCTACACCTATAAAACGCTTGTACGTTTAACATTATTGAAAAAGACACTTCTATACAAAATTTACAGTATAATATTTTATATTATGCATTTGATAATTTTTTGAGGCTAAATCTTTTGAACAGATTTTTTTGAAGTGAAACTTATGTAGGTTTGTTGAGAGTAAATTTTGAAGGTCGGTCATGGCAATACCATCACGTCATGGAGTAAGGCCACGATTTTGATATCTTTCAATTTTGCCAAAGAAGTTTCACTTCTGACACGCGTGCTTGATTCACACGCTCTTTTTTTAGTACTGTGGCGCATCAACTTTCCACTGATGAAGGTTTTTAATTAAATATAGTGCAAAAATAAACAAAAAAACATATTAAAGACTATCTATGTTCCAGCAAAATTAAAATTAATAATCATAACATTGAACACTATAAATATTTAAATTAATAAAATTCGACTCAATTGCGGTACTTGGAAATTGGGATTTTCGGAGTAAATATTAAGCGCGTATAAAATATTTTGTTTCATCAAAATGAAGCTTTAATTTCAATGTATTGCATAATTTTAAATATTTATTTTGCTATAAGCATTATTTAAATGAAAATTGGAAATCTGGACATCATAAAATGGTATTTCTTTAATCTTTTACCTTACCTCATACTCAAAAATATATATATTAATATCCTTCCACACTACTTATTTTTGTTGCTAAAGAAAATTTCAAATAGGTTCGTGTCATTTATCGTCTTGTTTATTAACAACTAGCGGTCCGCCCCGGCTTCGCCCGTGGTACATATTTCCCAATAGAAGGTAGCCTATGTTCTTTCTCAGGGTCTAAAGATTATCTGTGCCAAATTTCATCAAAATCGGTCCACAACCATCGGTGAAAACCATACATACATATGTACATACAAACCTTTCCTCTTTATAATATTAAGTATAGACAAAGATTGATATATTTGTCTTAGTAACATTAAGGGCTGATTTTTCAATCCTTGGTTAAAACTTATTCGTCGAATAATGTATAAAACAACCATTTTAAAAACGTATTCTAATTGTCCGTATTTGACAGTTTACGTGACATTTTAATATTATCGTGTAATGCTTTATTGGACGGATAAGTTTTATCCAAGCATTGAAAAATCGGCCCTTAAAAAAACTACATTTAATACACAGTTTACTGGCCTTTAGCCTGGAATAAACCACAAACTCAAATGACAAACATAACCAAACCAAAATTTACAGTACATACAAAGTTTCAGATCAAGAAAATCAAACACAAGGAAACCCAGTCGTAACTAATGAGAGGCCGTTATTATGAGCGATGCTTCGGAAAAACTTGGCTCGAATAAACATTGTTCAACTAAATTGTACATTTTTCATGTTTTATGGCAATGATTCGATTGGAGCGGTTGATTTTCTCGCGTATGAAGGATTTTATTGAGAATGATTGATGGAGTGGTTCTTGTAAAGCTAGATTAGGAGGAAACTGAACTCTTAGTCTATATCCGTTCATAGATATCAGCTTTTATTGCGTATAATAGTGCATTTACATCAAACGAACATAGAGCTAGACCTAGAGCTAGAGCAAGAGCATTCTTTCGTAATCTTTTAGTGTAAAAGAAAACTCGTACCTATTCAGTGTTGTTCTCTCTCAAAAACTCGTATTCAGTGTTAGAATGAGCATTCGCTCGTTTGATGTAAATGCAACGTAACATTAACAGATATTCTTATAATATAACCTTACAAACTTTCAAATTTTTAACATAAATTGTAGAAGATATATATTTAAAAAAGGATTTACGATAATTATTTGTGACCTTTATTTATAATAATAAATTGTTAAAAGCATAGACTTTGAACTTTTGCCAAACCAATTTTATTAAAAAATATTATTTTACATCTCCACTCTATTTTAAAATACAATTTTAAACGAGCGCAAAGTTTCCACAATTGGTGATTAAGAAAAAATTAACGCAAGTTATGGAGCCTAATTAAGTTAGTCGCTAACTTGAAACTACAGTGATACAACTTTTTAACTTAGACATAATTGTTTCTCCTTTACTAGAATGTTCTTTGTAATATCATTCGTGTACTTTTTATGTTATTATTATTAATGAAATAGTGTTATACAAAGAAACATGAGATACATTAAAACAAATATAACTTCTTTTTACTAAATAAAAAAAAACCGATGCATACTGAAACTTGTATAATCAAGGTAATCCGATGTATTACAAAACCTAAAAATTGCTCTATCAATTTGGAGAGATTTTATTGTTTTAATTTAAAATGTGCTATAAATAATTTCAACATTACATTTAATCAACAGCTTAACCCCCTACGTGTTCTCCAAGCAACGTAAGTTTAACAACACTCAAAAACAACAACAACTTACAGTTTACACTAGGTATAAATAAATAATGCAAACATACGAATATCCATATTGACACTCCACACCTCAGTCTTGGGAACCCGATGTATCGCTCCACTGGCTCAGAGAAATTGATTCCGTGACGTACACGTGACGTCATTCTTGTTTGCTTGCTAGTTTTCAGTTTGTATATGCATGTGTAGATGTTTTGTTTTTACTAGAATTTATTAAGTATATATGGGCATAATTTAAAATTGATTGGACAGTAAATAAATACACAAAAATACATCGTGATAGTAGAAAAAGGGCATTCCATATTCAAAAGCTCTCCGTGTTATTACTATATTAGTGTGATATTACTAATTATTTGATTATATAATACAGTGCCAAATTAGAACATACAAACGTAAATTATTTTCAATATATTATAGTAAAATTACACACACTCCGATCATTTACTTACGAGAATGAGAAATCACTTCCATCTCAAGTTACAGCGTTATAAAACGATCTATTCTATACTTTACCACGTTACCAAATCACACTTGTGTATGATATCATAACCAAAACTCCAAAGCTGCCAACATTTCGTACCGATACAGTGATTTAGCAGTTCGACCGTACACTCCAGTGCACGATAAACGGTACAGCGTATATCGTTGAAGATGCAATTGTTCCGCCCGACGGCGCCGCTAACCGTGTTCGCCTTCATTACAGCATCATTGCAACGACATGTGATGTACGTGGACTAATTCAGTCTACCTGCTGTTTCGATTTATCCGTTTTTGGTGTGTGCAATATCGTGAACTTTATTATTTTAGGTTTAACCTTAACTAATGTTTAGCCTATAAGTACTAGGTTTTAAGGGTAAGGGGCTTCTATCTTTCGATAGAATAGAGATTTATTTATTGACACTAATGTTATTGTTTCATACATATATTTAATTTCTACTTACTGTAGAGAACTAAATATTGCAATATATTATCCTCTGTTTAAATTGGTTTGTATCACAACCAAAACTAATAAAACTGGAAAGAAATTTAAAATTAAAGTTTAATGCAAATGTCTGTATGAAAATATTTTTTTAAATCATAATTACTTTTTATTCCACTGAAACATCAGAAAGGAAAAAAATCACCACCAAAATTCTAGACAATTTTAAGTACAAAAAACACCCACATCCAGTCCAATACTATACGAAAATATTTCACAGAAAAACCAGCTGAAACCGGTTCACAGCAGTTCCGAGTGGAAATGTTCTTACGAGTTGTTAATGTAATCAGCGCCACACTCGCCGCTCACTTGCTCAGTCTAACTGACTTAGTTTGTAACGCAGGACTCCTTGAAATAGCGTTAATTATTATTTATTGGCGTGACGATTTTGTTGCGAGTTCTTGTAAATTGTAGTTAATTAATCTATTATGTTTTTCCTTTATCACGTCACGTCGTATTTGATATTTAATAAAAAATAAAAGTCTTCATTTCTTATCAATAATATTATGAACATTATGAATAAATAGAAACAACAATGCATAAAAATAAAAGCTACAAATTCAAAGTTCGAGTTTTGATGTACAATTACATTATATTTTTCTCAAAAATACCAGAAAATACCGGAAAATGTGTCCAAATATCTCATTTGCATCTACATTTGAGTCTATCAAAAATCCATAGAACGCAAATGTATGTAACATCACGTAGAAAAGATTTGGAAAAATGGAGCGGTGTGGATCGCCGGTCACGTACCTCACAAATAATTAAATCCAACTGACGCCGTTTGTCCAGCTGATGAATTTTTAACCGACTTGAAAAAAGGGGCTATTTCCCAATATTTTAAAGTGTGTATAATACCTATAGCTAATTGCAAAATGTTTTTTTTTTCAATGGTTACTTTTTGAAGTGAAACTTCTTTATAAAATTAAAGGTCGCGTCATGGCAATACAGTCACATCATGGAGTAAGACCATTTTGGTATCTTTGAATCTTGCCAAAGAAGTTTCACTTCTGACACGTGTGCTCGGCACATGCGCTCTTTTTTGTTTTTTGGGTCATTAAAGATTAGTTTACATTTTGAGTTTGAGTTAATTTTGTTTACTAAATTAATGTTTATGCACATTCCATTTTGTGTTTTCTTTCTTTCTTTCATGTGATTTCATAGAAATTTCTTTACTTCATAAAAGATTCAGTTTATAATTTACACTACAACAGCGCTACAATGCATTCCGAGTACCAAACAGAATGTCACTAACAATTTCAACAAAATTGAAATCTAAAAAACATTCCGTAAACTTTGTACCTGTAAACATGAATAGAACGATGTCCATGACGAACAATTTGTTGGCAAACAATGGCCAACATTTAATAACGCTACATATTAATATAGTTATATCAGACAAACAAAACACAGCAAGGTACGTCCATGTATTGTTCTACAGACGGACAGTACAGTTTAATTTTATCTGTGAGTCTCATTGTTACGACATACCTTGTAAATTCTGTTAGCCATTGTTACGTATGTAAAAGTTTAATCTTTCTCGTTTAATATTGCTTTTAACCCTTGACTTTGTGTTTTTATGGCAACCCTCTAGCAAAACGTAATTCAATTGTTTTATGTTATGTTTCATAATTTTTTGAATGAATACAATTACAGTACATACATCGAAAGTATGACAAAAATATGTCAAGATTTTCATCTTTTAACTTTTAGGACTTAAAAATTCTCAAACTCTTACTTGTTTTTATTTCAATAAAATATACTAATCCAATCGCTATCTATATAATTCAATATTATATTAATTTGTTTTTATGCTCTATAAATCGTTTTACTTTCATGTATTTCTATACCTAACGACTAATTATGTAGTTTTAGTGGAAATAATTGTTCTCTTCCAAATGGCGATCGCTTTGTCATCAGCTTGTTAGCACCCGATACCATTTTATTTGCATGTTACAAACAAAAACAACATCAATTCGTCGCTTTTCAAGCTTTGATTTAGTTCTATCCGTTTATTACAATTTTAGTTTGATTTATCGATGTTTTTGGAGCGCGAATAAATTTTTGCGACCCTTTAATTTAAGCCTATTGTAACTCTAAGCTAGAAATTTGCATTCTAAAACGTGGAATAGCGAGATATCATATATTTAAATCCAATCGGTTAATGTAAATATTGATTTTTTTTAATTTTGTACTTCCAATCAAGGCTAAATATCGTACTCTCGAGCCAACTGTAATGCAATAATAATAATAAGTTTTATTATCATAATTCATCACCCCTTGTACTAATTGTATTAAAAACTCTCCGTTCCTAAAGAAGACAACCTTCTAATCGTTACGCATCATAAAATGCCACAAAACCAAGCTTTCCAATAACCACATCGAATATTCCAAGATGGTATCACCCTGAAGCATAATGCAGGCCGGATCAAGGATTATAAACAGTTGGAGGGATTAACGCACATCCAAAGAACGCGTGTTTGATCGCGCTGTGTGTCGGAGGCTTACTCCAAAGTTGGAAGATCCGTGGTACGTGACGTAATTAACTGAGCGGCTCGGTTGCTAGGTGACGCTCAATGGGCCTATAGTACGTATAGTCTTGGTATAGTCCGAGATTGACGCTCGAGAACAAGAAACAAAGTACATAATTATAATTGTTCATGGAAACTTTTATTTTGGTAAAATTTAAGCTGTTTCTTGTTTCATTTATTTATCTAGCCACTCTAGCAATTGCATATAGATAATAATAGAATGAACATGGATTATAGAAACGAATTTGTCATATGAAGCAATTTATAGATATTTAACATAGAGGTACCTACTTCAAAACAGTTGGTTATTTAAACACTTTCCTCTACAAGATGATTTAAAGTTGGATGTTAGCTTATAGTGAAGTAGATGTATTGGAATCAGTTGTTTACACCTTAAAAAAATATACGAAATGCGGTTTTTCTAGCAACGCCTAAACAAAAACCAATATACCAAACAGTTCATGTCGAATACTAATTTTATATTAATTATTTGGTTAACAATATTTACACCTGCTCGAATTAATATGTAAATAAATATTAATGAGCATGCTTCAGCACGAATCAGGTCAGACTAGATCAACGTTGAAGTAGTGACAATGTGTGAATGATTCAGCTGGAGTTCTTCCATTTCCTATCTTTCTATACTAATATTATAAAGCTGAAGAGTTTGTTTGTTTGAACGCGCTAATCTCAGGAACTACTTGTCCGATTTGAAAAATTACTTCGGTGTTAGATGGCTATCTATCTATTCTATCATTCTATCATTTATCGAGGAATTATCATCACGCTAAGACCAACAGGAGTGGAGCAATACGGTTAAAACCGCGGGGCACAGCTAGTATGTTAATTAGTAATCCTTCTTAAGGTAGGTAACATGATTACAAAAAATCGCATGTTTCTGAACACAATAATCTCTAGAAGTACTGGTTCGATTTAGGTGATATTTTGTATTCATATGATACTCTTGAACCCAGTTCAACGATAGGAGTTAGGTTAGGTTAGGTTCCAATTTTAAGTGGTTAAAAGGTCCTAATTTTACATTATATACTTAGCTCATAAAGGTATACACATAAGGTAAATATAAGGTACTTTCTTGTAGAGTCTCATCATACAAAAATCAACAAAACGAGCACTTAAAACAATACAACGCTGTAAAATTCACACTCAACATGAAAGCTTTACAATAGTACACTAAAAAGAAACAAACATAAAGATATGTCACCGCTGCATCGCAAAATTCATTACGGCAAGTTCTCAGAGGCTTGAATAATATATAAGCGTGAATACACAAGCCTTTTTACCTATTAAACGCATTTACTGTTACAAATCTTCTCTTGTACTAAGAGTTCTTGCGGATTATTACGCGCTCTTTTGTCTAGCCTTTATATTTTTCTAGCTATAAGTTGTATAAAAGTCGCATCGAATTTTGTGATTATAATATTATTATTTCAAACCAATTTTATCATTTAATTATTATGAAAATAATTTTATTAGTTTTACTTTTAGCCCCACATATTGACGATGTTATATCACTATAATATTATGTGAATACGTAGGTGCGTGTATTATGTTCAGTGAAATAGAATAAGTAAGTACAAACATAATATAATATAATCCAAACACACACACACACATACACACACACACACACACACAACACACACAACACACAATACACAAACACATCACACACACACACACAATCATACACTCCACACTTAACTATTAATATTTAGTTATTAACAGTTTATTTTTTTCATGTAGATAACCTATTTTAAGTTAAGGAAGAGCGGGTCCTCCTGACACAGGTTTTATCTTAAACTTACTAGGAGGGCCCTACTACTCCAAACTGTGTAAAATTTAGAAAGGAAATAAACTATTTTTTTTTTTTTTTAATATGAAGATAGAAACAATCATATTTCACTTCAAAACTTTTTATTATTATTTTTATTACTATCTGAGTCTATAGTGTTTAAAATACAACACAATTCAATACAAAATAACATAGTAAAATCTAAATTTCAGTGAACCTAGCTTATTTCCTACTTGTATGAACATCCTTTGTCGGTAATAAGGAAACGCAATGTCGGAGAATTCTTTCCCCACTATATTGAAACTGAAATAACGGTGGAAGGAAATCGACTTATGTGCAACGTTATAAGGTTCTGGAGGAAAGATTGTAACTGTTTGTTTTGATGTATCGATAAAGATTAAATTTATTTAGTTAGAATGGTAACTATATCCGTATTTGATGCTGATAATTTTTGATTGGAGTCAAAATAGGTCACAAAATTTAAATCCTATAAATACTAGCTTAAAATATTAAGAACTTTAGGAATATATGTATTTCATTAGTGTAAACAAGTTTCATATGAATTTAGTGTTATTAGTGAATCGAAACGACTAACATTTCATAATCTATAATAAACTTTATTCTAGAATCACTAAAACAATGTTCCTACATTGGTCAAATATATAAAGCTCATACAGAAAGACATCTTAACGAAACCAACCTCCAGTCAGCTAGAGTTACCGACTGCGACGTCAAATGTCACAATCTGAGTGCAAAACTTTGACCTTTGACCCGATGTCTCAGAGCTGCACAGCAATTTTTCTTCCACACCCGCTTTTGTGCTTTTGTAATCTTAACATAATTTCCTTTGGTCACCGAGTAAACGCGAGTTCCCAGTTTTAAGAGCGAATGCAACTCCGCGCCACTCGTTTTTGTTTTCCGAGCGTTCCTTGTTTTTTTCCCTGAGAAACGTTCGTTAATACTGGCTTTAAATGTACGTTGTTTGTGAAGAAAGGTTGCATTTCTTTTTAATGTTTGCAACATCGGAAAAGCGATCGCATTGTTTATGCTTCTTTTCAATTATTAGGGGAAATGCACGTAGAATATAAATTGTTTGCTAACATCTAATCTCCAGTTAAAAATCTAGTTTTTAATAGCAGTAAATGTATTTTACGCTTGTTATTTTGAAGTGAAACCTATTTGGCGTGTTGAGAGTAAAATTTCAAGGTCGCGTCAAGGCAATACCGTTACGTCATGGAAAGGTGACGATTTTGGTATCATTAAATCTTGCAAAGAAGTTTCTCTTCTGAATACTCAGCACAATCGCTCCTTTTTCATTTATTTCATTTCTTTTTATATATTCATTTCACTTTGTTAAAGATTATTAATTAGTACGCGTATAATAAGTGCTTATGGAGCACTCGCGTTTAAAATTGAAAATCTGCCCTCTGGGCGTGATTGTGAAGCCATTTTATTATCCCTAGCAATTTGATGATGAATCCTGATTAGTTTGGATTGGCCGGTTTCATTACGTAATTGTTAGGACGTTTTGTTGCAATAATTTTGTTTTATTATAAATTACTTGATTTATTACGATGTGGACAATGAAAGGGAATCAATTGTGGATTTCCTCGATACACATTCACTTTGTGTAGGTTTTGATTAGAATAACATTACAATATTGTGGTTTTTGATGGTATTTCAATGTTTATAGATGCGTGAAATGCGTCTATTACACCTATTGTTTATTTTGGGGTTATGTTATCGTGCTCTATGAACGAAAATATTTATAAAAAAAATTGGTTGTCTGTAAAGTCCGTTTACTGAAGATAGTTGAACGTGACAACGTCCGATTGTACTTCTTTGTCACTCTTTCCGCGCTCTCGCTTGCACTTCAAGCCTTACATGGAAATGTTAGTGAACTTAGCAGATCATTTTTAGCAGATCAAAAAAAAAAATGTGAGTTCCTATCGCGTGCAGTTGAGTTCTACAGTTCCTGATACTTTTTAGAAATAGTTCTGGCGTTTTTACCTTAAAAAACGACATTTTAAAAAATGATCTGCCAACTTCCCGTAGCAGATCAAAAAAAAATGTGAGTTCTTATCGCGTGCAGTTGAGTTCTCCAGTTCCTGATACTTTTTAGAAATAGTTCTGGCGTTTTTACCTCAACAAACGACATTTGAAAAAACCCGACCTGGACCCGGCTTAACGTGATGCTAAGACGTAATGCTACAACGTGATGCTACGACGTGATGCTACGACGTGATGCTACGGCGTAATGCTACGGCATGTGTTACGGCGTGATGCTACGGCGTGATGCTACGGTGTGATGCTACGGTGTGATGCTACGGCATGATGCTACGGCGTGATGCTACGGCATGATGCTTCGGCATGATGCTACGGCGTGATGCTACGGCATGATGCTACGGCATGATGCTACGGCGTGATGCTACGGCATGATGCTACGGCATGATGCTACGGCATGAAGCTACGGCATGATTCTACGGCATGATACTACGGCGTGATGCTACGGCATGGTGCTACGGCGTGATGCTACGGCATGGTGCTACGGCGTGATGAAATATGACATAAATAAATTTTCTAGTGTTTCATTTTACGCGAGTATCCCTAAAAAGTATCAGGAACTGTAGAACTCAACTGCACGCGATAAGAACTCACATTTTTTTTTGATCTGCTAAAAATGATCTGCTACGGGAAGTTGGCAGATCATTTTTTCAAATGTCGTTTTTTAAGGTAAAAACGCCAGAACTATTTCTAAAAAGTATCAGGAACTGTAGAACTCAACTGCACGCGATAAGAACTCACATTTTTTTTTGATCTGCTAAAAATGATCTGCTAAGTTTACTAACATTACATGGAACGCCTCAGAGCGAGGTAACGCTGCATGAGTCATGTTTTTTCGTGCGTGCAGCCGGCTCTATCGAATTATAAGACGTTGTCACGTCAAAAATAAATTACGAATACTTACCTCGTTGTGTTGTGTGTGTATGTATGTTGGTCTACAAAAAGCGAGGCGGCTTGGTCTGGTGGATGTCTTACTATTTAAATAGATAAGGTATATTAATACCTATAGGTACCTCATTTTTAACTAATTTTATAACGTTTTTTGCAATCGACATTTAACCACCAGTTTCAATCCCTCTGAAATCGTATTAACCATACATCACACATAAAACTTTTAGCTCATACAAAATAGTCGCTGAAACAATAGTACATCCACGTAGCGGAGTCGGCACTTCATTTCCTTCGCGTGATAGATGACATATCTTCAATAACATTTATAATGGCGTCACATTCCACATAGCAAAGATTGATGTTACCTGTCTGCTTGTAATGTAAGTTTGTATTGAAGGGTTAATTTTATGAAGCTGGTGAAGGCAAATGAAAACATGACTAAATTATTTAATAATATATCATCATGATGATTTTAATTCATAAAGATAAGAACAACAGAACACATCTGCTTGTATTGCTTGCATAAAGCTTACTATATAGAGGTAATTAAAAGATTTTTAAATTCGATTAATTTATGTTAACATATTTGCATGTGTAGATAATTTTGTGATTGAAAATAAAGTTCGTCACTAAACTGCAAGATTATCATTTTTACATTAAAGTGGCAGTTCATTTAAATATTAAACGCAAGACATAAAAATGTTATTTCAAACTCAAATCCTTCCTTCATATCAAACTAAAAACATAGATAGAGTTTTAAAACTAACAGCATAACTCCTATTTGGGTAATGACTAAGTCGCAAGATTCATATATTCTTTAATGTCACCTTGCAGTATAAATTTAGCACTCAAATTAAGTAAAACAATGCAATTCCAAACACTCGCTATAGCCTATAACAACCCGCTTAAAAACATAAATCGTTTCAAATCAAAAGAGGCAATCGTTTGTAGAATTGTGCCATAGTCGGCTTGCATTTTAATTAATTAAGCGGACGCAACAGACTGTTTGTATGGGGAGACACGGGAGACACCTCAGCTACATCGACACTACACTACAGCTGTTTAGAATTAGTCGCGGCGCGCCGAAGTGACATTGTGGGTGATGGTGTGTTTTCGTGTTACATTGTATGTGTTGAATGATTTTGAAGGTCAATAAAATATGAAGTTAAATGTGGGTTTTTTTAATGGGTAAAAGAAAAAAATCATTAAAGTATAAAAGGGGGGATACAATCTTAACAAAGACTGGGAGTAAATATTCTCCATTTCCAACACTCTATTTGACTTACTTGACTTTATGTATGTCGATAATGCTTAGAAATTAGTATAAAACATTGATCAGTTTTTAACTTGCTTCTAAATGATTATTTCTGAAGTTAGCTCTCATATTGTTAGCTTCAAGAATTTTACCAAATGTAAATCATTTTAATTCTCTGAAAATATACCTATTTCATCGAATAGCTAATGTTAATAGGCTATAATTATTTTTTAGTTAATACATCAAAAATCCTTAGTAAAACACATCCTTTACACACTAACAAAAAGTCAAACCACAACACATACCTACTACTATTAAGAATACCCTGGAAACCAGTAATGCAATTGAAATACGCAGTTACTTCTCATGAACGTATACCATTCAGGTGAGCCTTGGGAGAGTTTCCTTAAAAGGTTGCCCATAAGGAGCTGGCTGGATCACGCAATCGTTACTTATGCATTAAGCTGGCATCTCTCTAATCGTTCCCTGTGGAGTGTTCGCTTCGCATGATTTTATTTTACCAAACTGCGCCTAATCTGTATTTTGGGATGGATTTTATGTATTGTTTTTGGGTAGTGGATGATTTGAATGTGCGTTATGTGTGTGTGTGTTGTTTTGCCAGTTTTTTTGTGTGTTGGTTATTATAGTTTCGTTTGTGTAAAATGAATGAACTGAATTTAAAAATTTGTTACAATAAGTGAATAAAAAGACACTACAAAATTACGAATTGTGTAAAACGGTGGATTAAGTTTAATATACTATTACTAGCTTTAGCCAACAGTCTATTTCGCATGATAATAACTTCTTGACTCTCCAATTCTACAATCTATATCTTTGTCTCATATATGCGAAAATATCACGTTATTACCTACACTAATTTCAATTATTTTTCGTAAGGAAAAGTAATCTATTTTCGTCTCCCACGTACTATGTACATATTCAAATACGTGCAAATCCATTCGGATGTAAATTCGTAACGTTACAAGGAAGTGTCTGTATATCTAAACATCTTAAAATAAAAATTGCCTCTACCTTTCAAATAGCCTGTTTATTTGCGTCTAAAAAGCAAACGATAAATATTTAATGTGATGTCTCTGCCTCAAGTATATTACGGTTTAAACAAATCCACTGGCAGTCCTTTGATGCCGAGGAAATAAAATATATAAAAATAATTCGCCGGTCGGCAGTTTAATATTGCCTGTATGGAACGAATTGAAGCTGTCTTGGCTTAAAAGATTTTAGATGCATGAGGCTTTGTGAATGGTATTCTTAATTATTTTAATGCAATTATTACTAAGTATGAATATCTTATGGATATGAAATCACTCTAGTGAAATTATTTTTTTACACATTTTTAAATAATTTAATTTATTAAATAACATTTGATACCGCCTCAATATCATTGCAAAAGTCGTCTTAAGTTTTGAAATGTGTTTGAAATGTATCTTAAACCTACGCAGAGACTCTTTCTAATAGCACTGGACCTTATAACAGTAGCTACGAAACTATTATTAGTATTTTAACGCCATTCAATCAAACGTTTGTGAAACAAGAAAGGCACTCGCCTCACCGAGCAGAATACATTCTTATATTCGAATGAAGCATGAATAAATCCAAACCATTCTGTCTTAAAGCAGTATTATTTCCAGAGTGGAAAAATGACAGCGCTATATAGTTCGTCTAGCGCCATCACTTTCTCGCACTGTGGGCCGAGACAAACGTCAGAATGTAAAGGAATAGAATCCGCGATCGATGCTAATTGACATAAACGCATGATGTTTTGCTAAGGATTTGACGACGACGACGACCACGAACAAAATTTTCATCCAGTTTAAATTTAACAAAATTGTGCAAAACACAATTAAAAATAAAAATTTTAAATTTCCTCATTTGACCATTACTAAAATGTCATGAGCTTATGCCAATAATTAGCGATAGCAGTTTTTATTCCTTGGCGTTATTCTATTCGTCTGCCATTTGTTGCTGGCCTGCTGGAAATAATACTGCTATAAGACATAGTGACCCCCCCAGTCTTTGATATAAAGGAGCCGCGAAAAGTAAATTAAGAGTCCGGACAAATTCTTGTCTGTTCTCAGACATTTTTCACTTTCACAGCGGGTGTCTAATACGACAGTTCTAAAATATTTGCTTTCGGCTTCAAGATCTGACCTCTCGAGCTGAAATTACTGAATTTTATACGGAATTCAGCTGATTTTTTATTATTTTGGTGGACGTAATGTGTTGGGTAAGTGTCGGAAAGAGACTTTGATACGCATATATAAATTATGTGATAGCATTAAAACGAAAAGTTATTCGTTTAAAAAGCTATTTAATTTAGCTTTTTAAATTTGAAACTCTACCATATATATATGGTACCATCTATATATGGTAGAGTTTCAATCGTAGAATAGATCGTAGAGTAATATAATATTTTACGATTACTACGATCATACATTCTCATTCATATCTACATATACATTTGCATATATGTATGTACTGACTAATGGTGCCATAAGATAAAGTTTGAAAGTAAAGATACACTATCAAAGAGCACTCAATTCGGATTCGCACATAAAGAAAATGACAATTCAATACCGCAAATATAGAACAAGCTGTCATACACACATCCATCCAAACAAGGAGGAAGTTTTTGCAATGATTGCAAAGTATACAAAGTACCTACATACAATCAGTAGCTATATGCAAAATGACATCCACAAATAATCATATTTCCAAAGCATACCTGTGACGTTCTTTTTGATGTGAAAGCTGACAATATTGTACGTCACAATAACATCTCACAACATTCATAACTTATGATTTTCGTGTAATAAAACCTCTTTGTACAGGGTACAGCTGATTCGCCTTTATTAGACGCCATTCGAGTTTGTTGCCTTTTTTATTTCCGCTTATCCGAGTCGGAGCGAGTTTTTATTTTTTAAAAAGCGCGCGAAATGGTTTCGGCCATTATACTGAGGTAGCGGGCGCATTATGACAATGTGACTGTATTATTGGCGGGAATTTGAAATATACGCTACATGATAAAGAATATTTTAGATTACTGGCATATATATATTAGAACTACCAAAATATGTACATGTAACACGTAGCATGACATTCTACTACCACAGTTGCTACTACTTAAGTATAGGTATAGCTTAAAAAATATGATCTAACACATTTTAAAATCAAGCATCTTTAATTTATATTTTTTTAATCAAATAGGTAATAGTCGCTGTTATAAGAAAACAGGAATATTAACCAAACTTCTGAGCAATCACAAAATTAAAATATGCACTGCCAACCCAAAACTTGGATCCTTTAATCTGTCACTCTAATGTGTCATGATTAACGTTGACCCATTTAATACGAGAGTTACAAAGTAATATTGCACCTCGTCGGTATCACAACAAGTTAGATTACCTCGAGTTTCCTAAACTTGGCAATTTTTAGGCTTCCCCGAGCGAAGTTTGAGTAATAACCTAGCTTAGTTTTACGGCTTCAGTTTGACTTCGCGTCTAGATTAATGCTGGGTTATCAAGGTCTGTTTGGATCAGACGCACTTGATTTGATTTAGAAAAGTTTGAGTGGTTCATTGTTGTTGTGGTTTATAATAAATGAAATAGAGGTTATATTATAGCTTCCTTAAAAGCGGGCTAGTAAGACATCGTTATGGAGACGACTGCGATAGAATAAATAAATAAATAAATAAAATAAATAAATAAATAAATATTATAGGACATTATTACACAAATCGACCTAGTCCCACAGCTCAATTAAGCTTGTGTTGTGGGTACTAGGCGACGATAAATATATTTTAATAAATACATATATAGATAATGACACCCAGACCCAAGAACAAAATAATTGAGTTCATCACACAAATATTTGCCCTGACCGGGGATCGAACCCGGGACCGTCGGCTCAGTAGGCAGTTAATTTACCACTGCGCCAACCGCGTCGTCAAATGATAATAATATGTCCAAAATTAAAGAAAGCAAGCCTGTTTTATTCTTTATTTTTTCTGGAATAATATTGTCATAGCATATTCACTATTAAGCTTAATGTAATCATGGAATTCTCATTCACAGTACTTGATTATTTTTAATCGATTAATCATTTCATCACCTATAAAATCACCAACCTACTACTCATAAATTCATATAAAATCAAGCATTTCCGCGACACTTAACAGCGAACACAGTTTTAAATTAGTTAATTAACCATAATTATAAGAAATACATGGCATAAAGTTCCTTGGAAGTATAAAGTCAAACAGACGCGAGTTCTCCGTAAACACTTATATAAAGATGGAAGTTAAGATGAATTGGGGGCGCAAATTTCCTTCAAAACGAAATGAAATTTTGAGGACTTTCACATTTGAACGGTGGAAGCGTTTTAATTTTTAGAGACTATGTTTTGTCTGCGAGTTTTGTTGTGTTTCATTTGTAATTTTGTACTCAATTTATTTTAAGGTAGAGATATTAAATCATTCATTTAAAATTTAAATCTATAATCTATAGTTAGGATTATAAAAGCAAGCAAATAAGTACCAGTTACAAAACTATGTATTATAGACATAGATCCTACTATGTATTACGATTGCGATTTTAAATTTTATTATCAACTCTCACGTAAAACTTTACTTTTAATATATTCGACTTTTCTATTTTTTTAAATATGCATTATTGAATAATTTAAATGTCCTGTTTTGATGTCACACCTTTCTTTTCAATTAAAAAGCTCTTAAGGTATAAATCTCGATAAACAGCCATATATAAATAGTCCCTTATAAGACAAAGTGGCTTCATAAAGATACGCCTTGAATGCACTTAACAGCCTGTCTGTAGCAAGCATCGATTTACAAAGAAGGTAAACTTAATAAAGTGTATAATTATCTCGATTTCTGAGCAGTCTATGAGCAAATGACATGCTTTGATAATGTAGTACGTGTCCTCTGAGGAGTTATCATATTTGGAAATGTTTTGTTTAAATTTGTAAACCTCTTCAATGAATATAATAAAGCTGACAGCTTTTGAATACATTTTAAAATTACATTTGAATTGAATAAATTGATTTAAATCGTATAATATATAATATATAAATCTCGTGTCACAATGTTTGTCCTCAATGGACTCCTAAACCACTTCACCGATTATAATAAAATTAGCACACCATGTGCAGTTCAATCCAACTTGAGAGATAGGATAGTTTAAACATGAAGGTACCACGGGCGAAGCCGGGGCGGACCGCTAGTAGTTTTATATTTATATTCAAGTTGTAAATCAAATGTAAATAAAATTCTCATAACTTTAAATGAGAACATTATTTGCACTCGTAAAAATCGATTAACCTCACTACTCAAAAATTGAAAATTGAATAAGGTATGCAGATGAGAGAATGGAGATTTTTTACACAATATTATGTTGTTTTCAAAATCTAAAACATCAAAATGGTAAATAACATATCTTATTTATCTCTCTATTTACTTAATTAATGTGTATTCGTATGTCTGTTCGCAACAAACTCAGATACTACCTCACCAATTTTCATTCTGCTTTCAGCAACGGGTAACTCCATGAAGGTATTAGTATACAATTCGTTAAGTCACCAACACGAACGAAGCCGCAAGAAGAATGCTAGTTTTATATAAAACTATACCCTATTAATTTAAACACTAGCAGTTAAAGTTTCAATCGTACCAAAGGGACTGAAGGGATAAAGACTACGCATGACCTAACAGGAACAAGTCAAATAGATTCCAAATTTTATTAGTTTTAATCTAGATTTCAGCGTGGGTGTATAAATTAATTCATTCAGCTGTTTTACTAGAATTTTTGGTAGAATTAATGAAAATAAAACACATAATAATCGTTTAATATAGGTATTCTCGAGTTTCTGAGAGCTTAATCAGAATAATGTATCTTGTACCTTGTAATTGTGATTTTTCTATTCTTTAAAAAATATATTCTAATAAATAGGCTACCATAAAAAGCCTCAAAAGTACAGGAAAGTCGGAAGAACTAAATTGGATTGATGTAGCAGCCCTTTGACCAGCGCAGTCACAATTTTGCATTAGCAACTTCCGCTTTCTAACTCGATTATGCGCGTATTTCATCGGATGCTCGATTTTTAATGGAAGTATTATTGACAGTTAAGTGTCATGTCAGTACTGTCAGTTAACAAAGTCGAAAAAAGTAATTCGATTTATGAGGTAGGCTCGAGTCTGGCTGTTCTGCGGTAAAGTTAAAGGTCGAATGGAACCTCACAGACAAAATTTGTGTAGACTTTTGGAATTAAAAAGAAACACTTATTGAACAAATATGAGGCACTTACTAACATCACTGCTTTATTATGCACATGTTGTACTTGTAGAAAACCTGATAATATACATATAATGGAAGTACCACATGCAACATAATACACAACATAGCAATAATGTGTAGAAATATTGTTCTGGACGTTCTTTCATGAATTGAAGCTTCCTACAACGTCTGAAAAATGCAGGATTTAATAATAATCGTCTACCTTTAAATAATTTCAACAGTAAACGTAGTAATTTCAGTAAATTTGAAACGTTATTCTATTAAAATACATTCAAAACAAACAGTCACCGAAGCCAAACTTACATACTTAACAGACAATAAAACTGAGATAAAAATAACATTTAATTTCTCTATAATTTTCCAACAGAGGAAAGCGAGTGTCAGAGAAATAAAACAATCAGAGCATACTACAGGAAGATGTTTATTATATCTCTCTTTGATACTACAATAATTGTAGCGAGGGTCGCGTTTATCACTTTTGACCTTTAATTTTGTGTTTATTTTTCTGAATATTATTGTACCGTTTCATTTTATAATGTACTGGGGCGTCTTTAATGAATATGGTCCAATTTGATATTGATTGCAATTACTTGGAACGTTCCCGATTTTTTCTTCTTTTTATTAGAGACTATTGAATGTTGAATGCAAATTATTTCTTTAAGTCTTTACATTTTTAACAGTTCTGGTTAAAGAGATAGAGTCTAATCAGCCGTTAAGTTTAGACCATATGAAAGATTCTTATGTCGAATACTTCTTCTTCTTATTGTCTTTGTCAAATTCCGAAAATCAATTCTGTATGACACAAAATCTAATATTAATGAACAAAATAATAATAACATTGTTGATTATAAACTGCTCCACTAACACGAAACATGCTAAATTACAAAGCGCACAAATTCAAAAGGTCGCAAGCGCCTGACATCGAAACACTATAATCAAAATTGAAAATTAAGCGTAGACCCTCAGTATGATTGGTTTAGGCGGAATAAAGAGACCCATTTACGTGGCTTTTGGGTGCTTTTGGTTTATGTCTGGCGTTGACAGTGTCATTACGGACCAACGCCGGCCAAGACGGTTATGATTAAAAATAAGTCTCTGATCTGTTAGTTTTATCCCGGAGGTTGTAAAGAGCGTGCGGCCTAATAATTTCCTTTTTGGGTTTGGTTTAAGTGTAGTATTTAGGGGCAAGCTGCACGTAATTTGTCACAGTCTAGACTTTGTTGTTATTTTGTTTTTCAAGTTTGTAAAGCAATTTCCAAGGTTTTTATAACAGCTGACGTGTTTTGAAATAGATAATAAAAACGTAAAATATTATGAAAAATCACTTTTGAAATTTTCACATAAAATTTTAACTTAAATATTATTATCATAGAGCATCTCATGAAATACAAAAAAAATATATTTCACCCCATCCAATCAAATATTTTACCACCGTCCATCTTAAAGCTACTTAAGATATTTTTAAGATCTAAAGGTAATGCCACTACCTCCTATCCTACTATCCACTAGCTACAGCCAAATATTTTTTCCCCATTCATGTCTTGTTTCCTATCGCCTACACCACACCACAAGCGCTGGCTGACAGGGGACCCTAATCCGGACCGCTCCGCGGGGCGCCACACTGCGGCTGACGTTTTTCAATTATAACCATTCACTATGTAACACTTTTGCGAAACTACGCCATTATTCTTGATTAAATTGTACGACAATTGTATCGATAATTCGTTTATACTTCCTTGGATCTTAGGTGAAAACCTTTTGGGAAAATTTGGTGGCAAAATGTTCCTTTGACGTTAGGATATAATAGCCAATCTAACTCTTCTTTTTTCTATAAACACTTACAAATAATATGAATTAAGTATTTGTCCACTTTTACCATCCATACTAATATTATAAATGCGAAAGTAACTCTGTCTGTCTGTCTGTTACTCAATCACGCCTGAACTACTGAACCAATTTGCATGAAATTTGGTATAGATATATTTTGATACCCGAGAAAGGACATAGGATAGGTTTTATCCCGGAAATCCTACGGGAACGGGTTTTTCTCTGAAAACGCGGGCGAAGCCGCGGGCGGAAAGCTAGTTATTTATAATTCAAATTAAATAATTAAGTTAGGTATGACAAGTTAGTCATTTAAAGAAAAGTTTCCAATAAAACTAGTTAAAATTTTCACTTTGTCATCTTAGAAGTCTAAGTCCATAACTTCATCTAGACTTCGACAATTAACAAGACTGTTAAATAAATGTGTTTAATTATAATAATTGCAATACACTACACAAGATACGAAAGCATACACCTCGCACAGTACCTAAAATTTTCCTCAATTTAGTACACTGTAATTTGTTCCATAACACCTTGTAATAGGGCTCATATCGGTGTCCACAGTATTGTTAATTACGAGTAATCTATATTGCTGTGTGCTCAAGCAGAAACGCTACACCGGATCAATCGCTAAAGTTCTGATCTTCGATTTCTTAAGAAAGTGTAATTACAGTCCTTTGTTCTTTGTTCATGAGCGAGTGTGTTATTTATTTAGTTTTTTAATCAAGGTTATTGAATTAAGTATCGACTTTATCACTGTTCAATATTTTCGCTGAATTAGTTTGATTATTTTACTTTGTTATTTTTATAATTTTACAATAATTAACTTAATTTAAGTTATAAATAGTTTCAATTTTAAACAAGGTTTCAATGAAATGATTCAATTTAGTAGTCTAGTAATTTCCAAAAGACTTGCAAACTTCTTTATATACCCAAAAATACAGATTCGGATTTTTTACATCATTCTTTAAATGTATCATACCAGTACCTCATGTTCTATCTCATTACTTAAAAAAAAGACGTGTGGCACTCGGGGACTGCCACGGTAAAACTATTGCATAGCATGCCTTCAAGCCACACCTCCGAGCCCGTCGGAGTGGGGAGCGTGAGGTTATTTTCGTTACGGAATTTCTGGATTCGGTCCCCGCACTCAAGGCCCGCGAAATAATTAAACTATGCAATAGCTTAAAAATTGATAAACGGAATAAAAACGTAAAAAACTTTTAACATAAGTTTATACCTTCAATCTCAGCTCCATCACTCGTCTATTTCTAACACTTGCAAATCACGATACCCAAGATCAACCCTATCATCCTGACACAACCGACCCTTTACCTAAACATGTAGCAAGAAATTTCCAACATTTTTGTAGCAAACTCGTATCGGAGTCTTAACTTCACGCTAAACTTAACCATCCACTTTATTAGCAAAGTTTGTGAGTACATCTTTTAGTAATTATGCTGGATTATGTCCAGAAGACCGGGTTTCGCTTATATAAAAGCTATCGATGCATGATGTAACTTTTATATAACTAATACCATTAAAAGTAGTACGTATATCGTTTGAAGACATGATATATTATGTGTGGACTCAATCATAAACTGTTTATGTAATGTAACTTTATTCCAGAAACTTCGGCGTTCTACGAATGGTTATGGCAGTACAGACAACTAACTACGATTAGCAAGCTAAACACTACACTTCTTGAAGTGAAACTTCTTTAACGGGGTTGGAAAAAAATTTTGTGTAACAATTTTTAGTTACGCGCCATCTTTTTCTTATCCCTACCACGCGTGATTCGACGTATTTCTGTAAAGTTGCATATAGTAAATTATTTTTTTGAAAAATAAGTTCATAAAGAAGTTTCACTTCTTACGTGTGTACAAGAGTACACGCACACATTTTTTTATGAATATTTTGACTTTATAATGAATGTATGAATGAAATACTCTTTATTGTATCTACACAGTAATAAATTTTGTTACATAGTTAAGATTATTATAGAGCTTTTAAAAGAGATGTACAAAGAGCGGTTCTATCGCTCGTGAGCGATTTCTTCCAAGCAACTCGATTTAGATATAGACTTGATATCTATGGTTCTAAGCAAATCTAGAATATACTTCAAAAAAGAATGTACGCGTATAATATATTAAAAATGATTTATTTTTTTACGCAACTAGGATAGATTTCAATCTTCTGTTTCTTGCTAAAAGCAAGTCACAAACATTTCCAAAGACACGCTACAGAAATTAAATCCACTGGCAACTGTATCATCAACGAACAATCTTGCCAACAAAAATAGAACGTTATCTAAACAGTTTCGAATCCAAACGTCATTAAAAAGCGATATCCATTCGGGGAAATAGCTAAAAATACGTAAAAATCACATGTTGTGAGCGCCGCGCAAGAGGGCTCAACAAACATGGATGGAGTGGACCGTCCCCGTATATTTCAATGTATTGAGGAACGTCTATTCTTATGATAAATTGGTTCTGTAGTTATTGCAGTGATGAATATTGATCTCTTTACGTTTAACGTCGTTTATCATAAAATCGTCTAGGTGCTTTGCTTTTATTTTTACCAGTTTTCTAAATATAGAAAGTTGAATCGTTTTATGTTTAGAAATTAAAGACTTTAACGGGGTTTTAACCCGATTTATTCATTATAATAATTATTATTAACCCGTTTTATGTTGATTATTTATTAAAGTGAAGATTTTTGCAGACTTTCATAAAAAAAAAAGTATATATAATATCATGTGTGTTAGTATGTTATGTAGAGTTAATAATATTATTATTCATAACAGTTTACAACTAAAAATATCTCGTTTTCAAAGATGCACGCCAAATCGGTAACAAAGTTTACGTTACAAAAATTTCGGCGAGCTACCAGCCCGTACAGAGGTATCGAATTTGTAGAATATTTGGGATAACTTTCCACCTCTTCAACTTTACAGCAAGTTTTATTAGGATACTTGTTAAATTTCGCCTATAGCGAGCTTACGCTTGATTAAATAAGATAAATTGAATTTAAGGTGTTCGTACATGGACGACCTTTAAATGTTTTATAGTTGTGTAATATACAGAGTTTAGAAATTCGTCTCTTACTGTGTTAAGAACTCGTCATAACACTTAAAATATAAATCGTAGGTAGAAACTTCAATATATAATTTGTTGATCAACTATTAAAATAATGTTAAAAACCTCATGAACTTATTTCAAAATCGTTTTAAGTTTAAATACATATTCTAACATCACTGAACTTTATTTACAGATAACAGATTTACATACACTCAAAAGAGCTTTTGATTTTAATAATAACACATAGATTTAATATAATTAATTTATAAATAAACGCACAGTCACGAAAGGCCTTAGCTTAGATTTTTCACTCAGTCAATAAGGTTTACTGAAATCGATTCCGCCAAGTTTTCGACAAGCAATCGAAGGATAACAACGCATCGCTTTCAAAACTGACAGAATTAATTGTTTTTCCTTTATTTTATTGAAACCAATTAATTAGAAGAGTAAAAAGACATTTTTTTAGGAGAAATTTAAATTTTATAATGAAATATTTTCAGTGCCTATAGGTTTTGAGATTTGTTTGTATTTAAAATTTGTAAAGTTTGACGACTCGCGTAGATCAATAGTTGCTTCGTATATATAAATTGCCAATTTTAAAAATATAATACTGTTTATCTCCTTTTTCAGCGAATCTAGTGTTAGCATAACAGGAGAAATAATTAATTTTAAATTAAATTAATATTAAACATTTCTCAAACAATTTCATTATAATTAACAGCAAAAATTAAATTATATATTTCTAATTTTTAAAAGCAATTCCTTCGTAGAATTTAATAAAATACGCAACTTTTCCAAGGAACAGAATTACTATTTTCCACTTACTACTTGGTATTTCATTATCTCTTGTTTGTAACTGCACTTCACGGAATTCATTCCCTGCTATTAGGCGATTCTGTTGATTTTAATTTATGTTCTTTGACAAGGAATTGCCTTTACACTTGAGGAGACGAGAATGTCAACTAATAAAGAAGTAGTTCCAAGTATATGTTCTATATTATAATAAAAGATGGAGGTTATTTTGATTAATTTCATATCTAACTAGCAGCTTGTCTTAGCTCTCCTTTGCTTGATTATCCTACAAACTGTAGAACCTATAGTACTCGGTAAAGATTATAGCTTTATAATGGTTATTTTTTTTTAATTGGATCAATAGTTTTTTGATATGATCGAACAAAACAAACAAAATACCTATCACTTTAAAACATTAGTTTGACTATAAAATATATATATAATGTCTATTTTCTTTTGTGATATTCTGATATAAAAAAACTTCAAGGCTTAACAAAAAACAATAATATTCGTGAAAAGACTACAAAGAAGGATCATTATGCAAACGATTTAAACATTAATAATTTAATCCTACCATATACTACAATATAATATATATATATATTATATAACAACTTAAACATTACTAGATTTAAAAAACTTTTTCCAAAGGTTAAAATGTTAAACGATTTAACCCAGACAAATATCAAGGGAATATAGCTGACAGACATCTTGTGAAATAAAATTTAACATCTGCTCGCAACAGCTGTTCGAGACGGTTCCGTTGCCAAAACCTGCGGTGAGAAGCTTAAATCTGTGTACGGTGTTATTGTTGGTAGACTGCTGGAAAATATCAAAAATTAACGGCTAGCAGAAAGTACTCTATTACCAGTAAAATATTATTAGTTAAGTGGTAACAGAAACCTTTTACTATCTGTAAAACATCATAAATTAAGTGGTAAAAAAAACCTTTTATTATCGGTAAAATATTATAAGTTAACACCTTGGCCACGGACACCGGCGGCGCGACCGACGGCGCGACGGGCGGCGCGGCAATTCGCGCGGCGCGGTAAGCATGCCACGGGCAGTTGCGTTCGCCGCCGCGACCAGTGTAGACGAGGAGACGAGATGGCTTTATCAAAATTAGCTCGACGTTGTTTGGAGAGTAGCAGCTTTTTTGCTCAAGATTTAATGTTTGGAAGATAATATAGTGGAGTACACGAATTAAATAGAAATCGTGTTACTGACGGAGAATTCCACCAAAAATATGAAAAATATAGGCATGATGAAAAATTATGTTGCGGGTGGCTAGACTTCCAAATAGCTAGAATTTCTGCAATAAAAACTTCCGTCTCCATTTTCGCGAAAAAAAAAAACAAACTATTTTAAATTAAGTTCGCTCCGGGAGTAGTCGCCGCGTCTGCCGCTCGACTCCGTGGCCTGCGCCGTAATAACTCATACATTTGTTTCGATCGCTAGTCGTGCCGCGCGATTCGCTCGGGGAAATTCGCCGGTCGTCTCGCTGGTCGCCGCTGCGCGTGGCATGCCCAGTACATTTCCATACATTTGATTCATTCGCAAGACGCGCCGCCAGTCGCGCCGCGCGAATTTTCGCTATAGCGAATTGTCCGTGGCCAGCACGTAAGTGGTGACGAAGATTTGGGCGGTGAATAAAAGACTGGTGGAAAATATGAACAATTAACTGGTAATAGAAGGTAATTTGGTAAATAGAAGAAGTGTAAAATAAGTAATATGAGGTCTAAATGAAATGAAAATCCTATATTGCATAAAAAATAAAAATATAACAGCAAACAATTCCTTTTAAAATTAGCAAAAGGCTTATCGCTAGATAGCGATCTCTACAAGGCGACCCTAGACGTGATCGTGGATGGTTTGGTGATATAAATAATATGCCTGTTTTATATATTCTGTTATAATTGATTACTTTTACAAAAATTCAATTTTAACAATTGGTCTATTGATCGTTCAAATTCAAGCTCTACAACATTTTCTTAAGAATAAATTACTATTTACAGATATTGAAATAGATTGATACTGATAATTCTCTTATTAAAAACAGATGTTGTCACACGTTATTATAATCTGTTATTAAAAAGGATTTTCACACAATGCGCTCGTCACGCCGCGTCGCGTCCTATTAAATTAGAGAACTATTGTTTGTCTGTGGCACACTGTGGTAAGTGTACTATTGTACTAACAGATGTTACTATTGAATCACTGTTTTTCCTTTTTTCCAGTTAAATTTCGCGTTAGACGCGCTTGTTTTTGTGAAAACATTTATGCATTTATTAATACTATTAAGTTGTTGTTCGCATATGTATAAAGGTTGCATTTATCAGTAATTCTCTCATATAACATACTTGCCGTCTGTGGCTTCGCTTGTGTTAAAGCAAATTCCTAAAGAATGAAAAATTTCGGCACCATAAAAAAATAGCCTAACTCTCCAGCCTCCTATCTATCTCTGGACATAAAATCATATCATAAAATTGCTCCATTACAACGATGAAGAAAAACAATCAAAAACACTATCGCATTTATAATAAGTAAAAATAAATCGCGTTTAAAATCCGTTATAACGTCTTTTCTATGAGTAATGGTGATTCTTAGAGCACATTTAAACGTAAAATTCAGTGTAACCTAATAAACGTGTTTCTTGTAGCAAAAAGCGAAGCACAGCTGGTCATTTGTGAGGCGTGGCGGCAATCAATTAAGCCCAGCCTAGTCACACTATATGTTTGCCTCGACTCATTACTTACGATGTCGTATTGACACGCGTAGCTCTTGTAAACAGTGACTTTATTGATTCCTAGTGACCGAATTCTAATATTATGGCTTGCCTTTTATGTAGGTAAGTGAAAGTACAGGAATTATGATGGACACAGATGGCTTCTATTTGACTTGGCATTGGAAAAACTTTTGTGAACTAATGGAAACTAATAAACACATATTTTTATTTGAATTACACATTAATTCTAGATTGGAGAGGATCAAAATAGGTTTAGGTTTTAAATACGATAAGAAGATACAATATTAATAATCGATTATAACGTAAAAATAGGAACAAAAATAATTTAAAAATCAATTATTTATATTCCAAAATGTTTAATGTTAGTAAGGACAGACTCATAAACACTATCAAAATTCCAAAATTCGATATCGACAGAAATGAAAAAAGCTTACATCAAATAAAACAATATTTGCTAAGCGAATTGCGTCGCACTTTAGAGCAAGCATTGCTATATTAAGCCTATAATTGCTCGAATGGACAATGGAACTAACTCAAAGAATCAACTGTTGTCTGTACGTGACCGAACGCTGCGTGTGAGGATTAACTGCCTCCGTTCTCTGTGAGCCTGGTACCTACAGTATATTGCGTAACTATGTATGATTTTAACTGTTAATTGATTTCTGAAACTGTGGAAATCATATTATTGATAGATGCGATTTTTTTTAATAGTGTAAGGATGCATTTATTCTTTGTTATTAAATTAGATCCTGATAAAACCAGGAAGATATAGATTCTGAATTAGCACTGGCTAAGTTTTATAAAAAACGAACATAAACGAGTGATAAAATCAGTGATGAATAATGCAGTTCTCTTTAATCGTCGCCGAACGATTTATTTTAATTTACTTATGATGAAAAGTTTTTATTTTATCCGAATTTCAGTTTGACCTTAAATGTCTTTCATTTAATTTATGCTCAAAATATTAAAGAACGCGACCATAATTTCACCTCTACTCAACCTTTCAACACCATTCAATAAATATCTCAAAGAAAATATGCAGACAAAATATACAATTCGTAAATGAACCGGCGCGAACCCTTTCGTAATTACTAACTTAAATGTAAATCACTTGCTCTGAAAAAAATTCTCCGCAGAATTTCTAAATAAACATAATTCGTTTCTTTGTAAGAACAAAAAAGTGAAAAAGTTGAAAAGGTATTTCGCTGTCTCGAAGTTATATAATTGCGATCCGGAGTAATAGTGAAGACCAGGGTGCAAAATTCTGTATAATAGCAATTAGCACTGGCGAAAGTTGGGCAACATTGATGAAATGCGAAAATTATTAATTACTTTAAATATTCCTTTGACCCGTGGGACCTTAGACCTTGGAGGGATTCGACTCTTATCTTTATGGACACATAAAGATTGCAGCATCTGATAGATTAAGGGATTTCTGAACTGATTTATTTTGTTGTGTCGTTTTATATTTATCATAATTGATATAGGATTTTTTTAAATATAAATAGGTCCTCGATGAAAATGTTATAAAACACTTTAGAAGGAATAGGATAAAAAGATATAAGACGATAAATTTATGATGCTACGCCGTAGGCACATGTGCATTTTACGCCAGTTGCCAGACCATCTTTCATAAATAAATATTTGAGTATATTAAGAAACTCACTCAACTCACTAATCCAAAGTTTAGAACTATGAATATAAAATAAATACTAATAAATAATAAAAATGCAATAGAACTACTGAAAAGGTCATTCATTTGAAAAATATTCCTGCCGTCGATTTTTCCAGAACTTGCACACTAAGATCCTTCGAGTCCCATTAATCGATAAAAGAAAATCATACTCGACCGAAATGTAATCCTTAAGCTCTAGTTATAGATAATCAAATCCGTTCCCAACATTTCCCAATAGTGGCTTGTTAAAGACGGCATGAATAATACCAGTTACATCCTAAAGACATATGCATAATGGAGATTAATACTGAAATTCGGTTCCATTTACTGAACGATCGAAATGTCATTGGGATTTGCATTGTGAAATGGTCACAAAAAGGAAGCTTCGTGGTCATGACGTGTCTGATTGAACCAGAATTTAGGGGGCTAAAGAAATTACGCTTTTAAAAAATTTATTGATATTCGATATATCGGTTTATTAATTTGACAGCAATCTGTTTTAGGAATTTAAAGCCAATGTTGCAATCTTATTTATACTTCTAACAAATTATTTCGTTTAACAGTTGTTTATTTATTCTAAATCCTATTACAAAAAATTAAGTTCAGGTTACCCTGAACTATGAATATAACACAGTCTACAAGTTAATTAACAATATCATAAATCAATCAAAAATATATTTCATGAAGCCCAGTGTGACCGTAGCCTAACAAGTCTGCGCGGTGTGGAAAGCACTCAAGTCCGCTGCTCTCTTGCTCCATGCAAATCTTCTTACGAACTCGTAAGTTTAAGCTCAATTATGGAATACTATTGGAATTCGGATTCCATGGAATTATGTGGAATTATCCGTCTGTTCGGTTATGTATGTATGCATGGTTTAAATTGAAACTGTTAAATAGAACTAAATGAAGTTATAATGCGTTTATAATGTTTGTTGTAATTAGGGAATGAAATATATATTTTTTTATATCACAGTAATTTAAATTTTAAGTATTATTTTTTATGTTTTATAGAATTAAAATGATTTTTTTCTTCTTTAATATTGTATCACCTTAATTAAATTTGTGTGTGTTTTAACAGCTAGATAGATAAGGAAAGTGTTTGTATGAAATTCATTTAGAAAAATAATGTGAAATAAAAATTAAATTGCTCCTGTGGCATGTTAAAAATTTTGTCACTGTTCATAACATAAACAGTATAAAGAATTACTATTTTTAAAGATATTAACTTATGGCAAGGGATAATTGAAAGAAAGAAATGTCAAAATACACATTTAATAAGAATAAGTAATGATGCGCAGACAAAGAAAAAATGGCTGAAATATGACATTGTTCAATCCTTTTTATGCTGAGGCTCAGCTGCGCAGTGCATCTTAGAATAATATTCAATGTGTCACTTCCTTAAGTTTCTTTTATTAAATTGGTTTACTTATTATGTGCAGATTTAAGTGTCTACATAAAATATAGTAGGTAGTAAGTTCGTTTCTTTAACAAGCCACATTAGACATTTTTATTTTTTTATTGTGAACTATCTGTGCCCCGCGGTTTCACCTTCGTGGCTCCGCTCCTGTTGGTCTTAGCGTGATTATATATATCCTTCCTATAGCCTTCCTCAATAAATGGGCTATCAATCTAATCTGTCAAAACAAACAGCTTCTTAAGCTTTATAATATTAGTACAGATAGGGAAGCGCTTTACCACAATCTCGCCTGATGTAAAGCTGAGATGTGGTCATTATGGTATGTTCTTAATATTAATTAAAAAGCTGAATTACCTATGACTAGGTAACAATTAATAGTAATATCACTAATATCATAAATTCATGTTCTTACGCGTTAAATAACCTAGTTTAAAAAGCCGGCTAATACATTCCTATTCATGAATGAAACATTAAAACAATTACCAACTTGTAGTATTCACTTTCACAATTTAGAACATATTTCACAAAAAACACGTACGTGAAGGCAAACGTAGAAACTAGTTGATACATCTAACGACCGGTCGCGGAGTCGCATTTTCCAACTAAGTGCGAAGAAAATGAATTATGCCGTAATTTATAAGCGAAAACGGTAATCCTAATGATGAAATACTTGATTATTTATCACATAATAAAGATATTTTATAAACTCAATAAGAGAATAATTCAAATTTAAAAAATGACATGAAATGTCCTTTATAGATAAAATCTCTATCAAAAACGCAATAACGTAATAGCCACATAAAATTTATGAAACTAAGTAGATAGAGATAGTATAATGTTGATAGTACATTTTTATCTTAGCCAAAAGGCCGAGAAGCGATAAAGTATTGTTAATTACCAGAATAAAGTAAAAAAAAATCGAATAAATGATTATAAAAATATTACGATGTTGGTAGTTTTCTTATAACGCTGTTCTGCAGACATTAAAATACCAAGAAAAACCGCTTTTTAATAAAAGCACAGGCATTTAAAAAAAATACGCATTCTATGGGCATTTAATTACAAATAAAGCGTCCATTCCTTCTCAATAATACAGACGTTAATTAAATAATATATTGACACCAACATTCGTAGCACTTCGTAGACTCGTACTACGCTCGCTACAAAATGTGCGAAAGTCCGGTTAATAATATTAATGTATAGATCGCGTTTAAAATCCGTTGAAGTCTTTAATTTATAAAACTAGTGTTATTAAAACAATACATTTAACTTTCAACTTGGACCAAAGGCTTAATTGGTTTCATTTTGGAGTGAGCAGGTCCGGTCCGGTGTGACACGCTGGACTTCCGTCTCCTAATACGATATGTTCGTTAAAAAGTCACTCAAATTTTGTATTATACTCGCTTTGATTAATGCCAGTGTAGTATAATTACATTTTAGCTGATTAAAATTGAGTTAAAAACATTTTGCATACAAAATATAATATGTATCCTCTCTCTTTGTACATAAGCTCGATTTTTGTACTGGAATAAGGTTTTCTACAATAATCTGTTAGTGTATATGTGAAATCGTTATCATCATGAAGACGAAGAGAAAACGTCTGTGTAAAAATACAAGATTAAAATTAAAAACTAGAGACTAATTAAAGTAACAAAGAATAAAGCAGAAGATAAATTTCAACCAATAATTAAAATATCATTTTAGGCATTTATATATTCTGCCATACAAGCAGCTAAACAACTATCTTAGAAACATGAATCAAATGTTCTAGTTAAAATTTAATAATAAAGAATAAGATACCCTATTTCATAACCATACGGTTCCTGATCCAATGACGTTATAACATTTTCCAGTCTAAAAGCACATGGCAGAAATAAGTCGCAAAACAATATGATAGAAGCATGCAAACTCGCAAAGCATATTCACAGTGTGGCGTGAAACATGCTAAAGCAGGGAATACAATCACTTTGATTCCCAGCGGCTCCCAGAGTCCGCTAGTGACAAAGCCTTTAAGGCTCTTATAATATCTGTTGAAATAGAATCAAACCTCAAAACCGTGTTCCTACAGCGTCGCCATGGCAACGGTTTTCAGCACCGAGATTAATTCTTAGCATAAAGACAAATTTAATTAGATTTGCGTTTATATAACCAATGATCCTTTTGATAACTGCTGTAAATAGAATGTAACATAGTTTCAAAGGAAATGAGTTCTGACGTTATTTCGGTATCGAATATAGGTATTAATTAGTGAGATATTAATTATGTACAAAAAAGGGTAAGGTTTCCTTTTGATGCGAGTTTTACAAAAGGATTTTTTAATATAAGATGCAGAAAAACATTTGCAAACGTAACATCTCGAATGCATTAAGCCATTTAATAAAATTCAAGGCAAAAATTGCAATAGTAAACAACAAAAACGGGCACATTCGTATCCGTCCCTATAATAAGTTGCGCCATCATTCACGGGCGGGCGCCATTTTTATGTTGAAAAACGTTAACAAATTGTGATGTTACAATTTTGCTTGACGCTGCATTACAATGAATACGTATCTTCGTTGGCCGTATTATCATAATGTGTGATGTGCGTTTAAATATACAAATATGGTTTTATATATTTTGTATATTTAATTTTTCTAAATACGAAGTAGGAAGGTCTTTTGTGTGGAATGTTTTCACACCTAAACAGATGGACTAATTAAAATGATAGAGACTAATCTTATACACGATAAAATGAAGATAATTAAAAATATACCTTAAAGTGCGTGAATCTTTTTCATTGGTAGGTGTACGCTGATAAATAACGCAGAAACGAGGAATCTAACCATTAACGTTATGTTATCTCTACACTATTTTTATAATATAATAATCATTTAAATCTTCTTTTATAAAAATTACAATAAATGTCTACCGATTTCGTTATTATGTTTTTGTAACAATAGCAATTCCAAATGAGTATACGTAACATAAATAATTTACTATGATGTCAAGTGTATGTGTAATTTTAAGTAAGTAGCTTTCCGACCGCGGCTTCGCCCGCAATGTCTAAAACCTTTCTCAAGAATCACTCTATCTATTAAAAAAAAACCATCAAAATCATCTGCGTTGTTTAAAAGATTTAAGCATACATAGGGAAAGATACATAAAGATAAGACAGGGAAATAGGGACAGAGAAAGCGACATTGTTTTATACTATGTAGTGATATTGTGAGCACATCACATAAATCCCACAGTAAAAACACAGACGTTTTAACTTTTAATTATAACGACGTTACTAAAAAATTAAAGATCAAAGACTAGAAAAAGTAATTACATAAAAGTAATTAATTTTAAAAGCCTCTATTTTGATGAAAGTTGTTTCTTCAGAAAACACTTTAGATTTTTTTCCAAGTCACCTTAAAAGCATCTAATTAAAGGAAAGCTTAAGAAATTGTTTTGTTATAGAATAAAATTATAGTGGGGTATCCTCTCTTTCCTTGAGTAATTTTGTTATTTTATTTATTCAACTTGAACGTTTTAAACTAAGTAATAAATGATTTGAAACTTTAAAATAGATATAAAAGAAAATAATTATGAATGTGAAACTTGAATAATTGCCTATCATCAACTAGGGCTCTATTTTTAACAAAGTAACTTATTGATAGCATGTTATTGATGCATGTTGGTTTTGTTCATGTTTGGTACGAATTTATTGCAGAATTTGTGGTTACAAATCGGTATTACAAGTATAATTAATAAATAACACTTTGTATAGTTTACTTTTAAACACATTTATGAAGCATTTATGTAACTTACATTACAAATTAAATTTGGATGACATTGGTATTATTACTTCACTCACATAACTATAAAAATTAATTAAGGAAAAACATACAGGTGCCTACAGGAAAGAACGTAACAAAGTTCTACACCACTACAGGCACAACTCTATACTGTATACATACAGGCGACACACACACTCCACGCACGCTCATCTCATCCACGTCAAATATCCATAAAATTATACTTCAAAACGACACTTTGTCACCAAATAAAATATAGTAGACATCGTCTAGCAAAATAAATTTCCCGTCTAAATAACGGGAGTGTTTCGTAAATTTTATATTTACGCCTAACAGACAACGGCGACATATTTTATGACGAAGAAGGCAATTTCAGACTCCACTTGCGCACGTGTTTCGAGACGACAATTTTATTAAAACACTCAGACAGGTGATTTTAAATTTATTATGGTTACATTGGAACTATGTGCGGAACTTATACATCTGATTCTACAGCCAATTAAACTAGTAAGTCAGGTCACTAACCTGTAGAGAACAAGCAGGAGCAATAGGACAGGTTTGTAGAGGTCAAACAGCTTCTATCCTATGCCACATGTGATATGGATTCTAAAGAAACTCGATTAATTATTAATATAAAATTGCTATTGGAATCTCTACAATCTAATAGACAAAAAATATTTAGATATTATCATAAATCTATTCTTAGTAATTTACTATTTACAAAAGAAGGAAAAATTATTATTTAGGTCACATATTGTGCGACCGTCCATATTAAAAACTAATTATTACGTGCTCAGCATGTAGTTTACTATTTTATTAGAACTTTGTGAACCTTAATTAGTAAAATAGATACAGTATTCAAGAAAATTAATCTATTTTCTATATGAAAATCTCTACGAAACTAAAATATATGTGGGGATGGTGTAAATTAAAACGCCAAATTAGCCCAAACAGTTTATTACCCATAGGGCGTATTCAGAAAGAAAGCTTGAAACTTATAAGCGCTTATCGGCGCTTGTCATGTTCATATATTTTCCTGCGCGGGTTACCAGCACTGACAGGAAAATATATGAACATGACAAGCGCCGATAAGCGCTTATAAGTTTCAAGTTTTCTTTCTGAATACGCCCTTAGACCGGTGATAAAAATACAATCCTCCATTTCTTAATACCAAAACGCAAAGTCATCTGTCATAGATAACCATCGATCTACAGATAACATATTCACAGATTCTTAATAGAAAAACACAGACTAAAAATAAAAACTAGTTATGAAATACATCTTAATTGATCCTATTCCCACATATACGAAAACCTACAAATTTTCACGATGAAATCTATCGAGCCTACATTATACAACTAATTTCAGAAGCAATATCGAACTTTATAAATACTTTGGATATTATTTGACTAATCGCTTCAACCGGGGGCTTATAATTTTAAAATTCATAAAGTGTTTCCAGATTAATATCTGACCCTTTACACGGGCCGTGGGTTCGTTTCCCAATAATGTTGGGTAAAACAAATATTTTTCAAAGGCCCCGAAATTTCAGAATCTAATTAACCTACGAAGTTTTTCAGTCGATACTTCTTTAGACAAACAAATTTAACTTCGCTATAGCTCGCGACATAATTATGGGCTCATTGATGTTGTAATTTGATTAATGATGGGCGGCACTGCTACGAATTTATTTTATTTTTTGTGATTGCTTTTTTTAATTTCCTTTGTTACGTTTGTTTGAGTACTAATGTTATTTGTGAGCCAGGTATTTTTGTTGCTTAAAATAAATACTCAGCTAATATTTTATTAATAACCTGCCTATATCATAACACTATGAATACCAAGCACGCATTGTGTGATGAAGTGTCGAAAAATAACTACATTGATATACATACAGTTTAAACTAGAAAACCATTGGCATTATCTACAGTATTAAAATGTGTAAAAAAACATGTATTCATTGTTCCAGAATATACAGAAAATCTCTATGTTTATTAAACTATAAATTATCCTATTACAAACAAAATACCTATGACTAATGGCTGCTTTACACAGGTAGAGTAACCGGTAGAGTAGAGTGGTACGTAGAGTATTAACTATTCTATTTACTATACTAATGTAGACACTAGACAGCAGTAGTAGAGTAAAGAAGTTGATAGAGTAGATAGTAACTCTACTAAAACTGGTAGAGTAGCATGCTAGTTCACTCTACCGTTCTACCCGTGTACAGCAGCCATAAACTATAAATAATCTTCTCACAAAAAAGCAATGTCAAGTATACCATAATAGTAAGTACACGTAATAAAAATTATTTACGTGCCAAAAGATTCGCGGGATGACAACGCAGCCTCGTTAGACCTATATCGATCATTCAGCTTGTTAAAACTTCGCAGATAGAAAAAAGTTATAAGATCCCGAATAGTTATGGCGACTCGATCAAAGACCGATTTGTGATATACGTGTGTATTTATAGAAGGGTCTGTATCAGATTGTTTTAACTGGGAAGTTGTGTGACTGAAAATACATAATATGTATTGATATATACAGTTTGTTATATGGCTTAATGAAACCGTTTACAAAGTGTTTAAAACTTAAACATAATCAACTTTACATAATGCAACACTATATTTAATTTATTAGATATCTACAATAAACATTATCTGGCATTTTGATTAATGTTGATGGAAGATTGTAGAGCGCCTATTTGTGTCAACTACAAGATAGTGTAAGAAATGAAATGCTACGAAATATAACAGGTTCGTAGCAAAAACGAACGAATGACAGAACGAACCTATTTCATTAACAAATACTTAACACAATGTATTTATATTTACCTGCTTTTCAAAAAGTAGAAACATCCGAAGAAGGTACATGTAATATTTATTTACCAACCAACACAGTCATAAAATTCACGACTATAAAAAACGCTAATTAAACTCCAAATAACTCAGCCTCTATTAATATCTCGAAAGCGAAGAGGTGATAAACGCAGTCATTAAATTTTCGGTGCCATAAGCACATCTGAAAGAAAACGTAAAATAAAAATCTTTTCAGTCTCACCTCAAGCGTTCAAAAACATTTTACATTGAATTGGCGCCAAAATTTCCCCCGTCCTACGCAGGCTATAAAACCACCTTCGTCTTTACAACGTCTGTACTCGACCTTTTTAGCGCTAAATTCATATCGTAAAAGAATGTTTTTTTTGCTTTTAAACGTATGTGAAGGTTTAGTTATTTAATTCTTTAATTAATTGATACCGTTTCACATGATAATTGTTGGATTTTACGGATTTTTCCGTATTTACAAGTAATACAAAGCAGATCTGCGTTTACTTACTGGCTTATTATACGGAATATAAAAATACTTCTTCAGATTTAAAATGTCTTCTGAAGTAAAATATAACTCATAGACTGTCAAACAGCATACTGTATTCAAGCAATAGATACAGTCAATTGATAACATATCACAGACACTCTCTATAACAATTAACTAAGAGTTGACTGGTCATACCGATTTGAGAACGTTCTACTAGAATACAAACGATTTCAATGTAGACCTATTCAAGATTCAAATAATCCATAATTTTTATGTTATGAAAAAAAAATAGACATGACATAAAATATTAAATAATGACATTTTTACGCATACAAAATTTTGGCTCTACTTTGTGTAATTTCGTAATATTCAAAAAATAGCAACTATTCAAGTGTTTTTAAAGTTAGACTTCTCTAAAACTAAACTAAACTTAAAAATTTTTATTATTCTCGAAAGTATTTTCTATACTCAACCGAATCTTACAAACCATTGCAATTGTTACAAACCTGAAAATCAGGTCGAGTATGGTCATTCCAGAGTCCCATAATACGAATGGTAATTTTTTGCGTAGCGCACCATGTTTTTTTCATTGAGGAAATGTTTTTACAAACTAGCCAAGTTCCGAATTCATTTACTTGGGTATGTGTTTTTCTAATCCCTTCCTAACCTTTCGAATAATTTGTGGAACTTTTACTTGCCAAGTTGACGGTGAAAGTTTAACCAACTTGGCTAAATGGGGAAGACATTTGACAATCTCGAGTTTAGGGCGGACTTGATAGTAGTGCAAAGTGTGGGGAATATTTTTGCAATAAATTTAAAAAAGAGACGAGCGTGATAATTTTGAAGATCGAAGTTATTATTACTTACCTACATAATATGTTAAAATTGAATTCCATTCACGTTTTACTACGCACCTGACTTAAAAGTATTAAAATTAAAGAATTTGCTATTTTACTTCGTTTGTGATTCATGATGATAAATTAAGCCAAGTAATAAACAGAAAGATAATGTATCAAAAACAACAACAACAATCTCTTATTCACAATATAATCAAGAAGAAATACTTACGTTAAAATATACCTCTCTTATGTTAACTATATCATCTAGAATCCGTTTCCACATGAAAAAGTAACAAATATTCATAAACAACCAAGCATAAAAATTCACAGAAAATAACGAAAACTGCTCTATTCTACAAAAAAAAAACATTTTTATGCTGACTCTACCACCTCAACTTTTTTGCAGACGCTACCAGTTCAAGGAAATACAGTTAATTCAAAGTCACTGAGACGAACGGGAGCACGGTAGACCAGGAGCATGATATTTTATTCATTACCTGATCAAAACCACTCGTGTGTTGCTTCGGTCATTCGTTGGATAGGTATTTTCTGACGTTACTATTTTTTGGGGACATCGGTCAGATTGATGATTATATACACCATAGATTACTGAATAATGTTTATATTATTTAGCAAATTTCGAAATCTTCCAAACGAGATTTGGATTGACCTGATACAAAAAATATAAATAAACAGATATAGGTCAATATTTCTATAATTATTACCACAAATTATTAATACCTTTATTCTTACTCGAAGAAGCTTAAACGATACCTAATTTGAAATTAACCGCTCAAAGTTCACATAATTTGATAACTAGATTACGGGATTCAGCAAATTCATAAAGCGAAAGGTATTTCGCAAATGCTATAATAATTAAGGCTATTATATGGTATATGAGCGAGTCAGCACCTGCCTACTCCGAGGCTCGACCCCTTTGGAATGCATCCAACTCCCGCCCACAGCCTGCCTTAAATTTCATATTAATTTCATATAATTTTTCAATAAAACAGTAAGCTTGAGTGTGCACTCAATCCAGATTTCAATGCGAACGGAATTTATTAAGAGATTTCCGTTTTACTTGTAATTGAATGAAAAATTATATTTCGTATTTAAAAATTAATTTTTGCAAAATTAATTTGATACAGTTGCAAATACATTTTTACGGGTTGGTTTATAAAATTAAACAAACTGTAGTTTATACTATTTGAAACTTTAAAAAACTCAACTTTACGACATACCTATAATAGTACCTACTTAAACAAATTATAGTAATACTATCATGATTTCTAATTAAAAGATTAGAAAACTATAATGCTATGGTGTAAACCATACAATATTTTTACTCACCATTATATAATCTAAAACCCCATAAAACCTCCTCATCACCTGTCCCACAATATCAATTAAAATCAAACATAATCCCGAAACGTACCAGCAGTATTGACACACATAGATTTGGAACTGCTTACTATTCACATCAGGTCCGTCAGATGGTCGCAGGTGACGTCGAGTCGTGCTCCGAGAATCTTGATTCAGAACATTAAGATATGCATTTTAATCTGAAACTCGTACATCTGTCACTTCATGTAAATACGCCTTAATGGTTTATGGTAAGCTATAGTGGAATTGGCAGTGGATTATCTCGATCTAGTCGGACTGGAAAACTTAGTAGATAGAGTAGGGAATGGCAAATAACTGTTTTCATGAAAACATTTAATAATGAGGTTGCAAAAAATGTAATTACTTATAGAGGGTAAACAATTAAACGCTGTATTTGAATATTCATAAGCTGGTGTAAGAAGAAAGATAGGATGACAGAAAAGTAGAAAAATAAGCACATTTAGTAGGTTGTATAAAAGTAGTGTAATCGCCCAATAAAACCACAAAAAGTTATGCATAAAATAGCAATAAGCTACAGACATATATTTTAGCAAAAACTTCAAGCGCAAAAACCTAGAAAAATTCTTAAAAGATGCAAGCTTCAAAATATTCTTCAATTTCCAAACTTTGCTTAAAACATCAGTTTTGCGAAACGAAATGGTAAACAAAAAATATGTCATTAGGCACATTTCCCATTCAGCAAACTTCTGACGTGCCGCGACTGCTAAGTGCCACTAATTCGTTCACAATAACAGACTTGACAAAACGTCCAAAACGAAATAAACAACCGCTATTTACAAACACGCCAACGCTTCAAGTAGTCAAGGAAAATCTGTGAAACTAAAAAAGGAGGGACAATGATTTAAAGTCCAAACTCTTATCTGTTACCTTGCGTTATCTTATTGCGTGTTTCCTAAATAATTAATGCAATATAGGGCATCGATTGTGAGGTGACGGAGAACGCGGGGCGGGCCTGAAGAGCGGGGGTGCGCGCGACTCACGCACGCGATTGGCTGTCACCGCTGCGTGAGTGCGTACCCCCTCCCCGCGTGCGTATTCCTTCGCGCGCCGTTCAGTCAACGTTGAACCGTGGCCCTGCGAGCATTACACCGCTCCGTTAAATCTTACGTACGCACGCGATCGTTCCGTCGCTCACGGCGTTATCTATTTCTTTAAAATTGATACCAAATTAACAGTCCATATGGTTCATCTCGTAGATATATTTCGCTCGGCGAATGTTGACTACCCGCCGCCGATTATTGTAAGTAATGTTTATTTATTTTTAAGCAATAATTTATTATTTGTTTTTGTTTTCTTTACTTTTTATTTTCTGTTTATTTATTTTTTTCAGACATCGGTGAATTTTTATATTGTTTTGTGCGAACAGAATAAGGGCAGAAAGTTTTGTGAATGTTCCACATTGGTGTGATGCGACGATTGTTTACATTCGAGTGAGCGGTCAACAATAGAGTTGCGAGTTGCGACTATACCGAGGAATATAATTTAGATGTTTTATTGCCTCTAAAAGTTAATAAAATTAATAAAACAAAAATTCTCTATAATTTTATTAATGAAGTTTCTCGTATTTAAATAGAATCACATCAGTTTTAAACATTAATAGTGTCCAGTGTATTTAATTTTTTTATTTAATGTTGAAAATATAAATAAAAGCTTTTGTTTATGATTTCTTTTCTTTTTATTATTATTCCGCACCTTTAAACTTTCATCACTATTCATTTAAGTATTTACTATTAGTTTTTAAGCTGATTCTGCTCTTTAATACCATTTCGTAACATAATAATTATAAGTACCTACACTAGAGCGTCTTGACGCCGTGCGTCTTTAACTTTAACTTTAAATTTAACGGCAGGGCAATGTTCCAATAAAGTAATTTTATGTTATAGAAAATTCTCTAACAAAATCCCGTGGATATTCTCAAAGTTTCATTAAAATTGACTGACAAGTGTGAGGTTAGATTTGAGGGTGTTATTTAATTAAACTGGATGAGCTGTCGCACGCAAAGTTGTCTAGTTTATATTTGCTGTGCTAGGTTTGTTAGATTTATTAGTTTAAACGAGAATTCATCAAGTATTTGTTATGCGTGAAAATGTAGAATTTTTTTATTTATGTTTGTAATAAATTATGTGAAGTAGATATACATTTACACTTTTAAGATATGAAATATTATCGTTTCATTTTAGTAGCTTTTTGGACAATTATATTGTAAATTCACGTTACAGACATAGATTTTATATCAGATCACGATTTACATAGTCTACAGAGCATTCAAAATTTACTACTATGCTTCTGTTTGTTATATAAATGTGTTTGTTATAAAAAAAAAATATATAAATATGTTTCTGTGAAGGACATTATTCAGATATCTTCATAAACATACTGTGACCATAAACAAATCTTATAAACCCTTCGAGTTTACATCACCGTTAACCTTAATATCCCAAATATGTACTGTATATGTCGATGCTGAAACTGCTCCCTCGTAAGCACAACATAAAAAGTTTTATCATACCCTAACCAGCAGTTGGTGAACTTTCTAAGAATCCCTTCTACGCCCCATTACTCGTGAAGGTTGAGTCCATTTTTTGTTAGGGTTTGATAGACTAACTTATATGGTTAGCCCGTCATTTGTTTCGCGAACGTGTCTTAATTTGGCACAATAGTTAGGAAAGTTGTAACGTAAATAGTGCGAATACATTGCAGGTTATAGTGCGTAAATAGTAAGGTTATGACTGGGTTAACATATATAATGCAGTTATGTTATAGAGCGTAAATAGTAAGGTTATGGTTGCAATACATAAATATACAATGAAGAAAGTTTATAGTGAAGTGGTAGAGTTTGTAATAAAATGTATTTCAGTATTTATTAGTTACTATGAAATACTCTGATAGTAGTAATTCCCAGTTGAATACGTAGTAATTGCATTTTATGTGTAATTTTACGTCTTTCCTTATGCATTACTTACGGTAGCCTGGAAGAGATCGCTACCTAGCGATAAGGCCACCGTTTGTACATAATATTTTCCTCTTATATGTTATTTATGTATCTCCATTTATTTTGTGTGTACAATAAAGAATTAAATAAATAAATAAAATAAATAAATTTTATTTAATTAGTACAGAAATGGACTATGACAAAAATACTGTGAAAATATGGAAGTAGGTTACTAGACTTGTAGACACTACTGACCTATTTATTATATAAACAGATTAATATGACTCTCTACTACCACTACCGTTAATAATTATATTTCAAAGGCTAAGCAATTAGTAATTACGCGTCTATTAAAGCACTTTCCAGCGATTGGTCGCGGATCCCTAATTTATGATCGGTTTTACTTCAGAACAAAACCCAATAATTTGTTTCGAATTTCTCAACTCGGGGCGTAAACTTTATTAATTTAATATTATGAGCTAATTTCACTTGTTTGACTTAGGTTGTGCTATTGTTCGGTTGGTCATTTTAGTTCTTAAGGGCTTGGTCTAGTAGTGCAAACAAATGCATCCTGTCATCCTATATGTAAATAATACAAATGTACTAAGGGAAAGTTGCTCCACTTAATTTTTAAAAATTAAATCATTCGTATGCATAATTTAATATTCGTAATAAGTACCAAAAATGACAATTTGAAACAATTTTCGTGAAAATTACACCGGGTGATTTTTTTTTTATCAGTACACAAAATTTGCGAATACTTTCTATTGATATCTTCAACTTCATGTTTATATAACTGATCAACTTTTACAAAGAAATTTGGACGAAATATAAAAAAAAATAAGCTTTCCATACAAAATGCATAACTCTATACATTTTTTTCGACCTAAGTTTCTTAGTGAAAGTTGTTCAGTTTAACTAATAAAACGGATAAACAAATTTTGTATATAATAAAAAAATGTAATGTTTGTGTTAAAAAATTATAAAATAGAAAAATACGCAAATGAAAACAAAAGATATTTATTTCTGACTAGCTTCCGCCCGCGACTCCGTCCGCGCGGATGTCGGTCTTCGCGTCTTCTACAGATTTATTATATTATGTATAATATATAGATTTATATTGATAAACCTAATAAATCTTTTGCTAGCATTCTGATGCTTTATCGGTTGCACTGGATTTATATCTTTTTTCAATCGCTTGAATGATATAGGATGTGTCCTTGATGGGCATCGAATGCTGAAGTCTCGAATCAATCAATTCTGACAGTAGGCAATTTATGTAAAATCTTGATAATGGTCCATCATTTTATTTTGCCTAAACGTTACATACTTTTTTATATATTCTATTTTTAACGAATGATTCACTCCAGTCCAAACAGCAAATAAGCAGACTTCTGCTTCTGCAACGTTTAGTTGTCCCTGAATTTGGAAAAAATAGTCATGATTCTTATCTATAAAAAAGTGTTATTTGTTGCATTGTATTTCAAATATTAAATTTTTTATTTTTAACTGCATCTACCGCATTCATGTCTTTTGCCGGAATTAGAAATTTAACTTCTACTAGTTCCATTTTCCCTTTTTGATACGGGAGTGTATAAATTAAATTTTTTAGATATTTCTCGTTATACTTTTAAAAAGTTATTATTGTCATTTTGCTCATTAGGTAAAGTAATTTCGATATCAGTCTTAAGTTTTTTGATACCTGCAATAATAACGTCATAATCGCCTGCATATACTTATCGATTACACCCTGTATACAATCCACCATCCACATTCATAATGTTTTCCTGTCCTCCTCTCCTTTACGCTGTTCACCGATACATTTTAAATGAGTAAATCTGCTACCACTGAAGGATGTTTCATTGTGATCAGCAAATTTTCACCACTGTTGTCGATTATTTGTTTTTCATTTTTAATCAGCAATTGGGAATCATCAGTTTTGTTTTTTGCAGATTGGTGATGTACCCTAACAATACGTCGAAAAGGGAAAGCATCAACGAATTATCGTTTTCGTCCTCTTTTTTTATTCTTCGCGTCTCTGTTACTTGTGTTTGTTTAGTTCTCAACACCCACTGAATTTTCTATGTTATTGTGATCTTCCATTACATCTGAGTTTTGATGATGTGATGATAATCCATTCGTTATAATATTGGTACTTAGAGTTGGTGGACTAAACTAGAAATGGCGGACTAAATTTGTCAGCGCGTCTGTAAGATCAGAATATAAAACCAACATCCTGTATTTAAGTTACAAAATTAATAATCAAACAACATGCCGCTACGTTGAAAATGACTAGAAGAAAAAATTAAAACACCTCGGCATATAATTTTGGAGTAAACAAATCATTTTCCTTGGGGATTTCCCCGGATGAACTTGGGAAGTTCAAGTTCTCAATACAAGTTTATATTATATTTCGTATTTCTCAAACGAAAAATAAACATTTTTGGAACTTCAAAAAAAAATGTTGTGTGGTTTTATGAAACCACGGTAAAAGTGAAACTGTTCGAACGGTTCCGAACACTGCTTTGTGTATCGCGTGTATCGCGGCTGCCGAGTAGGTAGGTATACCTACTCGGCAGCCGACCGACGAGCGACATGCGTTACACAGACCAAAAAGTTTGAGACGATGTAATAAAAGTTTCACTTTAAAAATTATAAATAATAAGAAAATTTATGAGCTTACTTTAGTTTTAAAGAAATATACATCCCTTTACTGACACTCCGTAAAATAAAGAAATTGTTGCCAATAACCTTTGCAATCTATTTGGTTTCATTAACTTTATGTTCGAAGATATTTTTTTTTTCTAGTAGTTACACGCGTATTTTTTTCGTTTATTTTCCATATCGAAATCAAATGTTTAAAAATACGAATATTTGCACAAAACTAAGATAAAAATAATCAATTAACAAAAATATTAAATTTAATGAAGTAGAGCAACTTTCACTTCGGTATGAAGGAAAATCGAGCGTAGAGCACACGTCAGAACGCTCCGGCCCAAGGAGCGCGACTAAAGAAATTCGCTAGGATTTTTCCTAATTATTTTAAATATTTTTTTAATATTTAAAGAATTATCAAAATTCCAAAAAAAATTTTTTTAAAGGATTAATACTCATTGGTCTTCAACCAACTCGAATAAATTAATGGAAAAAATAACTTTTAGCAGTATTTATCAATAGATTTTGTAAGGCAAAAAATGGGAAATTTAATGAATTTATAACGTTCTAATTAGGAAAATCATAAGTTTTTCGGCAATTGTATTCAGCAGTTTTTAATAACGACTATATAAGGATAATAATGCGCTGATCAGATTGTGTAAATTGTAATCGGTTGCAACGTAGTGAGTGCACAAAGTTAGCTCGAAATGTCTTTGGGGGAAAGAGACTTATCTTTAAGGCCTGATTAAGGTAACATAAAGTAACTTTATAAATGTGAAAAAATTCACGCGCATTGCGTATATAACACTAATTTATAAACAAGAAAAAAAAAATCAGTTTATCATTTCATTAGCCGGGAAAAAATTGTCAAATAACTTGTTGAAAACGCAATTTTGCTAGACTGCAGCCTTAAGGTTTGTGTTTCAATTATAAATTCTAATTAATTGGAAGTCTTTGAAAAATGTAAGTAGGAGATTTTAAATTAAATTATGACTTTGTAGGTAGGTTTTGTGTATAATCTAGTGTTTTATATACATATTCAATACTGAAAGTGCGATAAGTAGTTAAATTGAAAAGATAACCACCGTAATATAATTTTCATCTTAAAAATAGAATAAAAGAGTCCCAATTTAATTTATAAAAATTACCAAGACAACGAAGCACAATTTTTAATTCCGATCAAAACGTACCCACGAATAAGAAGCCGTCCAAATTTAATATTTCTAAAAATTCCAAATTCATAATATCCTCCGCTAATAAATTACTTTCGGCAATGCTAATGAGCGTTAATAAAATTTTTGGGATACATATTTTAAAAGGTCTAAAGGCTCAGTTAATTAATATTCTATACTTGAAGTTTTCATGAAAATATAATCATCGCTAAATGGATTCAAAATTTTTCATTATGAAATTTATCATAAAAAATCTTACTTGCGCTGACCTTGGCAACTTTCTGGGCTTATCTCTAAAGGGAATTAAGTGAAGGTAATGGAGCTTCGAGATTTTTACAAGGAGGGAGTATTATTAAATAAATATGCGAACTTGGGTAGTCAGATAATATGATTATGCTCCTCTGAATTTCTTAAATCAAAATGTTACGCGTGCTCTATATACGGGATTTTTAAAAAGATACGTTCTTTGCGTTTCTTAAAATAATTTAGTCTAAACACTTCAAACATTGTTTGCAATAAAATTAACTACACTACTTGCTAAAGAAATTTTAATGAATAAAGCAACCAATTTTCCTGTTTTTTGTGTTTTAATTAATCGTGTATATATTTTAACCTTACCTTATATTGAGAGATTAAAATTTTCAAACAATATTTGGCGTGATAGCATCAATAGTCAGTCCTGAATGATCTCCTTCAAACAATAGCACACAGCAAACTCGAAACACGTTGCAATACATTCGCAAACTCGTTTGAGACAAACAGAGACATTTTAAGAAGAAAATTGGATCTTGCGAAAATACGAGGATGAAAGACGAACCGGAAAAAACATATCGTACAAACTTATTTGACCTGCTCAGGAATTGAACTCTGTGTTTTCATTTCTGATGTAAAAAGATTATATCAACGAAGATGTAAGTAGGCAGGTGTTTATTGTAATAATAATTATACCGTTTATATCGATAAATACTACTATTAGTATACATGTATCCATTGCTAAATTAAATTAATTGCAAATATTAACTTTCAACCGTACTAAACTGATAAAAATCAGGATCTTAACCTATATATGAAATATCATTATATTTTGATCAATAAATATACCCCCTCATAATATTAGGTATGTAGTAGTTTTTCCTGCTATCATTAATCTGTTTTTCAAATATCCCAGACAAACAGAAATCGTCCAAAAACATGCATATTTAAAAACACATCACAATCGAACACTCATTATACAAAAAATATCCTTAATGTGACATTCACTATCTGTGTTCATTGTCAACAATAATATGTCAAACTTGACAGCCAACCGGCGGTAGTGTTTTCGTAATAATGTCGTAGGAATGTGGCGTGTTTATTTTTGTTTTGTCTAGTGTGTTAGATTTATTTTGACTTGTATGAAAGGAGCTTTTTATTTACTGAGACATCATAAATAATCGATTATTAACTCTACATAGAGTTATGTATAGTCAAATAACAGTAACATTCTACAAAGTATGTATGTTTATGTAACAGACATAGAGTAACACTCTTAAAAGTAGAATACTTAATGTATTAAAGATTGTATTTTATCTTCGTATTTTATCATAACTATACTGAACAGACTTCAACGAACATGGTACCATAAAAATATTGCAGACTTATTATAGCCTAAAAGGTAAATAAAAATACATTTATTAAAGTCAAATCCCAGTTCCAGAATAACTAGACTAACCAGACTAGATAATTCGCATACGAATTCCCGAATAATAAAACAAAGTGACGTCACAGACAGGAATCCATCAATAATCAAGTATTAGCAGAGTACAAATTGATACAAACGTTAGGATTATCGTACAATATTAATTGGAAACTACGATACATTAGTTTGCAGCGATGACAAATATAAGTTGATTGTGTTTGCAACTTCTGAAACTTGATATATGTGTGCTTTGTGATAGATTTGTCAAATGGAGGAGGCGGGAAAATACGAATGAAGAGATTTCCCATTTTTAACGGTAGTGTATTTTTTACCAAATGAAACTTAAAAGAAAATAACATACGTTATTATGTAACATATTTATCAATAGCATATCAGTAATTTATCAAACATCCAGGAACTGTTAAAGAAAAAATACACACACAAAGCATTCATTTACGATATTAATTCTAATTCAATTCCATCGAGGACGTAACGCGATTATGACCCTTTAGTCAATGCATTACGGTTTGAAATAGTATGACAAAAGCACCTGTCATTTATGATAACACGATCGAGAGATACTATCTTCACTATAATTTAATGTCCCTTTTTGTATTTAGCCATCATTCATGAAGATAATGTTGTAATCACTATAATAATAATGATGATGTTTTTTTTTAGTTTATGAGCTTAAGTTTTGTTTTCTTTTTAATATCAAGCGTGTTAACTTACTTGGACTGGTAAAATACAATCATTTTATAAAATAAAACCTTCAAACAAATACTGAACTGTCTGAATTTTAACTAAAACTTTAAGTTCAATTTTTATACCACATTCACATTTAAGATTATGCTAAAAAAACAATGTCAAATAATTGTCGTAAGTTCTTGAATAGTTATAGTTTGTTGTGTGTCAGAAAACTATGGTCAAAAACAATAGTAATATACACCATATCTTAATCACAACTCGCTCTAGTCTCGTTGTAAACCTAAACATGTTCTAAAAGCTACACTTATCAGTCACAACAGCCATAGTTACACACGCGAAAAGCAAGAAATGATAATATCCTTCAACACAAGTTACAAGAACAATTAGACCTTAACATCTCAGAGGCTATTAAAAAAAAATATTATTACGCGGAGCATGCCGCTCCTGTAATCCCTGAAGGAGCCTCTACTTATTCTTTCTTCACGTTGAAACGGGAAATGTATTTTGGGGATTCTGTAATTGTTTTTATCCGATTGTTGAATGAAGAGGGTATTGTGCGAGTTGTTTACGATTTTTATTAAACAACATTTTAAAATTTTTGTATAGACTTAATTTTGAGGAAAACAGTCACTTTAATGTTTATTTGTGTAACTCAATCTAGAGCTTTTGCCATTGTTCATGACTTTGTTTGGCTTTGTTTATTACTTTTAACAAAGGTTAAATAAATGAATGGATCTGAAGCAAGTAGACTCACAAGCGTAACGTGTTTCAAATATAAATTTCGTCAAGATCCAATCAGCCGCATAATCGTTAATATTATAACAAAACCATAGTACGAAGTACGATAACGAATTGAAAATTTTCTTAAACAAGTAAAAATTTGTTACATTTTATGTAAATAAAAATAAAGCAATTAAATAAAACAATAATATTATCGCGGAAAACTAAGCGCTAACATTCGTAGAAGGCGACAGGGTGACAAGTTCAATTTCGTAGCGCCGTCGTAGCACCCGTAGCACTCGTAGCGTGACATCACAAAATCGTAGCAGCTTGCGCTTTCCTATTCGTCTTGATAATGTAACTGACATTTTATTGTTTTCTTGTGCTTCTATTTTATAATATAGACTAGCAATGGCCCGCGGCATTGTCTAGATCAAAGTGGGGTGACTTGAGTTATTCTTTTGAGACTTTGTAAAATACTGGAACATCAACATAATATTTGAAATAAGATTTGTGACATTGTGACAAGAGTTTGAATTAAGCTTAAGTTCATCATTTTAATTTAAATAACCAACACGGATTGTTTAATTACCTTAAAGATTATTAGAATAAGAATGCAATGGAATTGATTAAAATATAGGAGCAACAACAAAAACTAATTCGATTATTTATTTTAATTTCAATATTAATTTATGATTGAATAAAAAAAGCTTTTAACCACTTTTAAACCATTAAAAAATCATCAGTTACTTCCACTACAACAGACCTGTGTCGCCTAACACTTAACTCAATAATATCTAGTTGTTCTTTGATCTACAACATACCTATCGAGCCTTCGCTCCGCCCATCTGGCATCTCTCTCACTCATTGCAGCAAAGTTGAGAAAGCACGAGTAATTTCATTTTATGTCCCTAGAAAGCTAGTTTACTGGGTGCAAGAGCTTATATTTTAGAAAAGTTTCTCAGAAATTGTTCAGGTAACAAGACCTGGGTTCATAGCACTTCAGCAAAGGGATTGTGTATCGCATAGTGGAGGAAATAAACTACATATTTATGAAAGAAAAACTTCGTTTAGTATGTTTTCAATTAAACCAGACTAAACAGGACATACGGGCTGAAATAAACATGCGAAACATATATTTGGTTAACTCAATACTTTCAATGAAAAGCGTAGTTATAAAACTAAAAATTACATACCAACTCTCTCAAAATACTTAGATACATAACAAAGGAATAACATCCATAACGCTGTTCTATAGTTTTCTATTATCACGATCTCTATCATAATTTATAACACAAACAAAAATAATAACCCTACAATTTCGCATGAATAATTCATTCGTTTCATGAGTAGTTCAATAACGAATGATAATTGTAATCAACAACTATGCGCGACCACATCTAAGCCAGTCACTTTAATTATGCGAGCTCGTCAGTGTACAATGTTTTCGAATAGCTACGTAAATTTGCCCTTATTGGAATCCAGCGTGGCGGAACGCGCAAAATCCCACTGATATTATCCCTATCCTGTTCTATGCTAGTATTTTACTTACGTGAAAGTTTGTGAGGATGTTACTTTTGTGACTTTGTTGGGTAAAAACTGCTGAATGTAATTTGATGTAAAGATAGATTAGCCTGTTTATGATAATTATACTATAATATCGAATATGTATATATTATAATTATGTATGTTTATATTATAATTTGGTAACAATTAGAGGTTCTTTATAATTATATTCATTTTGACTTAAATAAATAAATAAAATTGTACTTTGGTATTATTTACTATTTTATGAGAGTATCACGCAAGTGATGCCACAGGCTCTAGCTAGTTTTATAAAAATGAAACGAGAAGAGCCTTATTTAACACTCCAATGCCGCTAATGCAATGTAGTGGCCGATTAGACCCTATTTTGGATTTAGTGGCTAATAACTATGCTAATTGGGTTATTAATGAAACGGTTATGGAAATGTATATTTGATTTTAAATGAATCTTGATTATGCATTAGGGTATTTTGTAAAACTATCTTCTATGAAAATATCACCAATAGATCAGCAAGTATATAGTATAAAAAGCGGACAAAGGATCTCACTAATTATTTTTATCTCTTGTAAAGTGAGAGGGACATTACATTTTGGAAGAGTGTTTTTTGTATAATAACTAATTTATGTGTTTTTTGTTTCAGATGAATCGAGCAATACAGGTTAAACCAGCAGATAGTGAAAATAGAGGAGGTAAATAATTTATTATAACTGAATTAACTGTAAGTGGCGCCTCGATGACAATCTAAAACATATCCAAAAATAAGTACATATTGTGATGAAGATGAAGCTACTCAATATAGAACAATAAATAACATAAACTTCACAAATAAAAAACCTGCGTTTGAGAAAACGAATTTAAAACCAAGAATACGAAAAATAACGATATCCAAAAATAAACCAAGAACGTACGTCCAAATCAAAATTTCACACAAACTTACGTCGCCCTTTAATAAAAAGGAACTTTGAAGAAATATTTTAACTCCAAGAGCGTAATGGGACACGTCTGCACCCTCCAATTCACGGACCTCACTCAGCCACATTTCTTATCTGACTAAAAATCTAATAGAAAATTATTGCGGCGACCTAGGACACAAACGTGACCGGCGACTGGTTAAATATTGATATTTCCGATTCGTATTGAAGTTATTATTTCAAACGTCAATTGAAGTGCTTACTAAATATTGCCTCAACCACAATACCTTCGTCAATCATGAGTTATGTCAGAATTGTTACCGTTTCCAATCAAATATTAAATTGGTCGAGTTAAAAATATACATTTCGATTAGTTCTAGCTATAATACAAATCACAACAATGCAGAATAGATGTGTTTCTATTTATAAACACAGCCACTTTCCTTCTACATAAACAGAAACTGAAAATCTTTCACCAAATATTTATAAACTTGTAGACAGAATTGAAGTTCATAATATCACTTCAATTCAAATCGTCAGAAAGTTATACAATAATAGACGTTTAACTAATATCCCAATGAATGGACCCCGCAATATGAATGATAATATCTATCGACCACAAATATTTCGTGGCCAAAGTGACCCCTGGAATAGGGACGGGTTAATAATTCAGTTGGTGGCTATCGTCAAATACATTCCAGACTTAACCCCTAAGGAAATTATAGAAACTTAAACGTGGTACACTTAGTGATGGACACGGCTACTTTATCGATATCGATTATTTATTTATTTATTTATTTTTGGTCTACCAACGTTTGTTTACATTACATATAAAATATCAAAATTCACCTAAATTCACATAAAAACTAGTGATTGACGTATAATGTTATGTGTGTAACTACTACACAAACGTAGTAGTTAAAAATCTAATTGTCAAGAAGGCTTCATTTTTAACAAATATATAATTTGTACATGAAAGTAGAGCAAAACAAAAAACATTCTAAAATTGACCATAAAAAAACATTAAAACATACATTTTAAAACTGTCTCCCTTCGTCTGTTTGTAAGAAAACATTTATAAAATAATACTTACAATTATTCTCCACAGACATTTCAATCCAAATAACGCAAAACCTAAATGTCGCGTTATAATTGCTCTTATCAGCACTAGACCTAAGCGCGGTAAAAAGTTTCAAGAGTTCTTTAATGAAGAGGGAAAAAACGCAAACGCCACGCAACAAGTTTCATTCAGTCGTTTTAATAACACTAAATGTATTGTTGCGTGACTGTGACGATTATTACAACACCTCATTTTGTAAAATTGGTACCGAAGGGTTAACACGGCTATATCTATATTTAATAGCCGTTTTTATTGTAAGTTGTAATTCATTTGAAACGTTGGTGCGTTTTGAAATGTTTTTATTCCATTTGGTTACAATTTTCGCGCTACCGTTTCCGTGTGTGGTGATAAAATTATGTAAAGCGGTTTGTTTCCCTGAAATGTTTTACGATATTTTGTAATAATGCTTAGGAAAATTATTTGAAAAATCATTGACTACGAGTTAAAAATAAATGCAGCAAATTTAATAATTATTACAAAAAAAAACAAATAGCAATATTACACAATAGGTACTATATTTCAAAACATTCACAACGTTTATACATATTCGTCGTTGCGATGGTCGAATTTGTACCTGTAAAAAAAGGATTAAAAAATAAATCATGGAACAATGTCAACATATTCACCTGACATGACATAATATAACTTACATAATAACATCCTCGTTTAAAAATCGATAAATTCGTATCATCGATAACTCGCCACTCGGACATCACTAGTCATAGCTTTTGATGAGTCGAATTTAATTATTGGGTATCCTTCACTCGCTTTGGTGAAATTCTAAAATTGTATATGGAGACATGGTGAAAAATCGTAAAACGTGTTTTTGTGCTATTTATTATATTACCTATGTCACAGTTGCGGTTCTTGTGTCTTCACTCGTATGTTTTTAATCTATACTAATATTATAAATGCGAAAGTAACTCTGTCTGTCTGTCTGTTACTCAATCACGCCTAAACTACTGAACCAATTTGCATGAAATTTTGTATGGAGATATTTTGATACCCCAGAAAGGACATAGGCTACCTTTTATTTCGAAATATGTACCACGGGTGAAGCCGGGGCGGACCACTAGTTTCAAATAAAGCTAGCTTTGACGTGTTGTTTGGTTTGTTTTCAATGAATTTTCCTTTGAATGAATATTACACACGTAGTGAATGTTGACTCGTGTTTACTTATTGTACTATAATAAAACAATTAACTTTAACTTAAACTAGTCAAACATATAAAATCGTACTTTTGAAACGAAAATTTATAGCTATAGATTAAGTCACTACATAGTATAAAACAAAGTCGCTTTCTCTGTCCCTATGTATGCTTAAATCTTTAAAACTACACAACGGATTTTGATGCGGTTTTTTTTTAATAGATAGAGTGATTCAAGAGGAAGGTTTTAGTATATAATTTATTGTGTTTAAGACAAAGCGGGCGAAGCCGCGGGCGGAAAGCTAGTTAAAAATAAAACTTTAACATTACAATTTGGTTATCTTTAAATATAATAAAGAATCCATACTAATATTATAAATGCGAAAGTAACTCTGTCTGTCTGCCTGTTACTCAATCACGCCTAAACTACTGAACCAATTTGCATGAAATTTGGTATGGAGATATTTTGATACCCGAGAAAAGACATAGGCTACCTTTAATTGCGAAATATGTACCACGGGCGATGCCGGGGCGGACCACTAGTATTAATATAACGGAGTTATGTCAATGCTGTAGTAAAGTAAATAACGTTTATTAAAATTAACGCGCGATTTACACCAAAACGTCAACGTAACAACGTTAAACAAAACGCGTAATTCCCGCCTTCTAATTCAATTACGTGAGCACGTAATTTTTTACGCCGCGTAAACATAACTGAGATACATATCACGATATTTAATTGCTCTACAAGGGCAATACAGTTTTAACACGCAGTTCTTAAATATTATAATAATTTATTCAGCGATGAATTATTGTTGTTTGCATTAAGTATATTATAAAACTATAATATTATGCCTATAATATTCGTGTGTTATATCCGTTTTTTTCTTTTTTTTTAATTTGGTGTTATATAATAATAAACACTTTATTGCACACATAAACAAAACAAAATCAAACAAAACAATACAAACAAAGTAATATAGAGCGGTACAAAATCGCTATCGCTAAGAAGCGATGCCTTCCAGGCAACCTTAGGATATAGGAAAAGTTTGAATAAAAATAAACAATTGGAAAGTAGAAGGAGCATAGCGAAACATAATAAAAGGTGCAAATAAAAGTAGTAAGTAAATATAGTATATTTATAGTCTTAATAAAAATATGCAATTCTTCTGGCGTTATTTTTGCTTCTTTACTTTATATAAAACTCTTTGGATTCAGTAATTATGCAAAGTAGGGTTAGCATAAGATTTTAATATTTGTTTTCTTTTTAACGGTTAAAAAAATAAGATGATTATAATGGGCATATACATACATCTTCCATAAGCAAGTTAAACCTGCTATTCAGCTAACTCGACGGGAAATATAACCTATTTAACGTCACCTCGATATTACATACAAACCGGTTGCGAACAAAATACTCAGACATAACAGTAAAACATTTTAAACGTTACATTTACTATCTTGCATAAAATTCAAAGGTAAGTTAATTTAAAAACTAGAGCGCGTTTTAGTTTACAATAATATTGTGCGAATTCTCTTACGAAGATATTTTGGTTTCCGTATTAATGTATGCGGTTAGTTTCAAGTTGCTAGAACCTTCTGTTCTTGCGTGTTTGGATTTGCTACGGTGCAGTTTCAATAATATTAGAATATATTAAAAGCATCGGTTTGAATATTTAGACGAAATTAAAGCCTAAATTGCTTTCGCTTTTGTTTCAACAACTGTTTGTATTTTGTAGAGATAGGCGTAACGTTTCACGGAATTATAGCTCTTATTGCTCTTTGAAATGAGATTACAAAATCATCCCAGTTTATTATAATATTATCTATTGGGTTTTGGTTATGTGTATTGTTTATTAAGAAAACTGCTCTACTAAAAACAGAAAATATTGAATAATTTACAACCCTTTAAAATTAAACATAATAATTTCTATCACAGCAATACGATGTAAACAATTCCCTTCAGAACGTAATACAATGCGTCTTTCAAAAGAACTTTCCTTAACGCTCGCTTTTACATTCTAATATAGCGAGCAATGTATCGGCTGAAGGAAGTTTCGATTGCTGTAGCTACACAACTTCGACGAAGTTATTTAATAACGGTTCCAATGCTCAAAGACACTCATTGTATCGGACGCTGAGGTTGTCACTTCGACCGATACCTACTGGGTTCTAGATGTTCGACAAATTCTCTGTTTGATTGGTTGATGTGTATGATATTTCGTTTATGCCATTCAAATGCTTTATAAATATTTTTTAAAAGACTAGAATGGTTGACGTACTTATAGAAATGTTTAATTTATTCTTATTAAGATACAGAGACACTATGAGATACTTAATTATAAACGCAAGTAATTGTGAAATTCGTTAGATTTTTTATATGTTTTTTAGATTAGGTTACTTGCACGATATTCTCATTCATTCAAAGTTGAGGCGTGTTGCCAAAATGTGTTACGTTAATTGTATTTAAATTATATTAAGAATCATTCCTAAAATACTCGACATCTACATAAATCGTACGTCAATTCAATATTTGTTTTCAAACGCAGCAAATAAAAATAATATTTACCTACCTGCTTTGTCAGATCCCTAAGGGCTCGCGCCCAAACGACGGAATTAGATCATTGAATAGCAATGCTAACGGGTTGGATGGAATATGTATTATGTCGTCCCAAATTAAACCATAATTGGGCACCGTAGTGGATTACCTTGTCCCTCGTAAGATACCTGTGACCCTAAAGTGGGACATTATTAAACCGTTTATCATTTTTATGAATAATTAATATGTTAACGATGCTGGTCTTTACGGTTTTGGCATGTAACCTTTCAAATTAAATTCTTCTCGTAAAGGAAATCATATCTCTCTCCAATATACATATTACTAAATCAACGCAAAAGCTTTTAATTAGCGCTTCAAAAGGTTAAAATATATGTTGATTTATAAAGAATATTTTAATTTCCATAAATATTTCCATAGTAACAGGTAATTTTACAAGATTTCAACAAATCGTCTGCACAACTTATCCTAAGGCTAATTCAGAAACGAAACTAATAACAAGAATTACCAAAGGAGAAATCTCAATTTCATGCAATTCATAAAACGTTGTTTTTCACAAAACAAAAAGAGTCAGTCTTTGAGTCTGAACAAAATTGCAATTCCGCGAACGTACTGTACATCATTAAAATACTAAGAAAGAAATAGAATGTTCGAAAGATATTCACGAGGAAACGAGAATTGAATAACAAAATTTATTCATTCACATTGCGTCAGCGCTCACGGTCTAATCGTCAAGGCATGCCTAATGCCAGTGTTATGTTCACGTATATTATTGTGTAAGTAATACTTTCTTTTGTTTAAAGACTTACAGCAAAAACTGGTGTTTGATTACCATTATTAAATAAGGTTTAGAAAGCTCTATTATGATTTGTTACACGATACATTCTTATATTATTTAACCTTTGTATACAGAGTGAACATTAAAGACAATAGATTTGTTATTATACTTGACAGATTAATAATATTATTACATTAGCAGAGCAAATTTTTTATTGAAATAATCTCTACTGAATTGTAATCCCTAATATTCCTTTCATTTCTTACTAGGACTTTTGCATAAATATGTCACACATCACACACGCATTTGAATTTTGATGATACTGCTCATGTGCATGTGTTAGCCTTATCGAAATCATTGTACATGGAATTCAATACCGCCACATGAACACATATTAAACCATTTGATCAGTGACATTAAAAGATACCCTCACCAAAACAAAGCACACACGAATAATTCGTAATCGAGAATTAAAAATATACCCCGTTAATCATTTTCAAGCTATTTACTGAAGCGAACTTGGACAGAAAATTGGGTTCCGATCAATCATTTTGATGAAACCAAATTATTTACTTTGACGATTGGAAAATATTTGCCTACCCTTCGTTGGTTTTTGAATTAATGGAACGGATTTTTATACGGTTCGGATACAAGATTTAATTGCTTACTGTTTCAAGGGATTCATTTAACATTTTTTAAGTTATAGATTGTTGTTTAATTTTTTTTAAAACTGATAGAAAAACGTGAAGAAATGTGTCCCAGAAATACATAGAATACGTATGTTAAAACGAAAAAGAATGGGTCACAGAATGAAACACTGATTTTTAAATTCAATAACGATATTTTTGATTTTCTCATTTAAATTATTCCAATACAGTATTTACTTAAAAGAAATGTCCTTTATCACATTGTTTATTAAAAAATAACAAATCACAACATTTAAGTACACTTGTAACCATAATTGTAACGCCACAAACCGCGATGTAAATATGTAATGACATCCTGCACGCGAACAAATACAAGCTACGACAATTTAATTGTAATTATTTACAAAACTCTGGTAATAGGGGAAAGACGGGAATTGTTGTTATGTATTTGACGGGTATTTGATTTTAAAACAACATATTTTATATTAGACTTTGAGCCTTTACGCAAAAAAGGAAAGACGTACCTCTATAATATGTTATTAATTTTTATTATAAATAAAAATATGTATAAAAAATACGGTAACAACAACAAACTTCATGTTTTTGATACAAAAAACGTTATCAAAAACACTGTAAAATAACCTATAGTTAGTGACCAAAATTCAAAAACGAATACAACGTTATAAAATTTCAAAGGTTACAAAAAATCTTTGACGTGTATGTCACACGCACGCGGCACAAAGGTCCAAAAATGGAACCAGCAGGATTGTGGCTAACATGTTCCTTTGTTTTATTATCTGAGCCTGTCGGCCTGACCGCGGGCGACACGTTGATAAATCGACCTTCTAACACTAAATACTATGTTTATTATATTTTTGCGTGTTAATTTTCACTGGCCACTCGACTGTGAATTTTATTATCTGTGCGCTTTTTGGCGCTAATCTTTTTTTGTGTAAATTTGGAATTTAAATTGAACGAATGTTTTGTACAGAATGAATGAAGTAATGCAGTTCTAATAATAATTCAAACTCTCTGTTAGATTTAATGTTATAAAAATAAAGTTTAAATTAATGACATAAGCCGTATCGACAATTCAACCAAACTCTTAGGCTGTGCTAATAACAATAAAATTGGCTCACTAACGCTTTGGAAACAAATTGTTTGCAGACACTCGGATTTTCAAATTTCGGAGTTGAATCTGATGAATAATTACAGTTTAAAATGTTGGAATACATTTCATGAATTTTAATCATACCTAAGATAATTAATATTCTAATTGTATTGCTATTTACTATACAATAAAGTGTATATGAACGCTTAAGTATTTAGCGTTAAAACTGATTTTGAACGTTGTAAGTAATTCTTTAGATGAACTCAACAGTATCCACATAAAGTAAAGCAAAGATAAAAGTCAACTCACTAAAAACAATAAAGAAGCGATAAAACAAAACAACCCAAAAGAAACACTCGAAACACACTAACACAAATAAATTTCAAATGACAAAGCAGAAAGATAACATATCTCAAACTCGCGTCTATCTAACAACTATAAATTTGCTATAGGTCCCTTTTTCCTATATAAAGTTCGAGTCGTAAATATTTTAAAGTAACTTCCCGAAGAAGTGACACTGACTGTTGACGCTTCTGTGTGGAACTTTGGAGGTGACCATTCCGACAAAATAACCCGTCGAACTTGAAATATAAAAGTTTGCTAACACCGCGTCTCTTTCAAACAACGAATGCTCCCTGGTTTTTAAAACACCGCTGGCGTGTTGAGTAAATTTTAGCAGCTGGGTTATATTGCAGCGTATTATGATTATGTTTTTAAGTTAATATTGATTACATATTTGGCCTTAAGATATTATGGAGATGCATTTTATATAATTCATGCATCATGAATTGATACAAATGTAATAATAACTAGGTACTTTTTTAAGAAACTAGCTGCTCCGCGCGGTTTCACCCCCATGGCTTCACTCCTGTTGCCCGTAGCGTGATGAAATATAGCTTATAACCTTCCTCGATAAATGGGCTATGTAACACCGAAAGAATTTTTCAAATCGGACCAGTAGTTCCCGAGATTAGTGCGTTCAAACAAACAAACAAACAAACTCTTCAGCTTTATAATATTAGTATATATTTTAATCACTGATTTGTTAAACTAAACATAATTCTATAGGTAAAACAAGTTTATTTATACATTAAAAACACATAGGTAAAATAAATATGCCCAACAAAATCTTGGTCCATTACGACCATATAAGTTTCGATACTCCAATTATGATTTCATTTTCCACGTCCAAATGGGACGCATAGAGGCTGAGGCACTCCTAAACAACTTAGTGAGGGAACGTTAGCTACGTAATTCAATTTACTGGTTCTTAATGCTGAGAACGGTTTTTGGGTTTTTGGGACAAGCTCGTCAAATGCGGTATAGAAAGGATTTCTTTGCTGTAGGTAGGTAGGTATTATTAATTTCGTGTGGGGATTTAATTGTGTTAGGCTTTTGGCTTTTTTTGTTTTAATTTATTGAGAATTATTGCAAAAAGCTGGAGTTGAGACAAATTTAAAACAGTAAATTAAAATATTATTTCGCTGAAAAGGTTTCATTATTTAATTTTTAAAATGATATAAAAGATGATAAATTTATAGAAATACTTACCAAAATTTCAACTTAAATATTTCGTAAGAAAAAAGAGGGTGGAGTTGATTTAATTTAAACCAACCCGATTACCGATCCAGCATATAATAAATGATCTTTTAATTTCGTTAAAAAGTGCTTAATCTCAGTCTAATATTAATCCTTCAACATAACTTCTTCATTGTCACTTACGTTGATCGGATAATGGTGTACCTTGTTATTGGCGTACTTACTTAATTATTTATTATTCTTTATTGTATTATAAGCTGTAAGGTACCTTTTTATAAATAAAATAAATAAATAAATAAATAAATAAATAAATATGAAAATTATTATTAATTACTAGTATTGAGATTCTTGAATTGTTATCTCAATCACGCATGTTGTCTAGACCGTTTTTGATAAAATTAGCACACAGTTAATAATCTAGATTAACACATTATAGAATGATTTTGTTTCTTATTTGTAGCTGGATCTTATATCGCTAGTTGTTAGTTGTACCATAATATACGATAGTAAGATAAATAGTAGTGATGAGCAAAGCAAGACCAAGAACGCTTTCTCTGTCCACATGTCTCTATGTCGCTATATCCCATAGCATACATTTGCTTAAATTATAGACTTCGCAAAGGATTTTGATGTAGGTTTTTAATAGATAGAGTGCAAGAGATGCATGTTATATAAGAATACTAGCGGTTTTCCCCGGCTTTGCCCGTGGTACATATTTCGCAATAAAAGGTAGCCTATGTTCTTTCTCAGGGTCTAAAGATTATCTGTGCCAAATTTCATCAAAATTGGTCCAGTAGTTTATGCGTGAAAACCATACATACATACATAATTACAAACCTTTCCTCTTTATAATATTAGTATAGGTAGATAAGATAACATGCGTCCGTGCGAAGACGGGGGACCACTAGTGTATCTCTAATTCAATGTAATCAGTAATTGAATCAAATTCTCACATCTTTCCTGGACCATAGATGCTTAGTATTAAGACTTCATAAATTATGTGTGATAATGACCCCAGTGCACGGTATCTCATGAAATATATCCGCATCTCACGGAAACGCGGTAACTCTGAAGTTTTCTTTACCTGTATTGTTGTGGGTGTGAATGGCCGCTTTATGTCTTGATAGTTCATAACGCTTTTTCCGACTCTATTGTGCTCGTAATATAGTGATTTCAGTGACACTAGAACGTTTAGCAATTGGCTTTATTGTGTTTAATATACGACTTTTAAAGTTTCACAACTTATGGATATGTTCTGTTGATCTTATGGTTAGTTAAATTAATATAAATTAAATGTATTGAATAGGCTATAATACTATTTATCAATAACTGGTGAAAGTGGCCCTTACACTATCATAAGAATTTTTGAGAACTGCGTTTTCTACGTTTTCTAATACAAAGCTACAGTCTCATCGATAAGTTAAAATAACAAAACATAATATTGTACTAACAAAGAAAATGTTAATAAAGTACGTACCTTTAGTGATGAAAATAGCCCTTAACCTCTTACAATCTGAGAACGTATCCTAAAATAAATCCACCATTCACGCATCCACCCGCTGTCGCATACCACCCGTGTACGTCGGTTAAAATTGAATAATTTATCAAACGAGATATCAAATCGCTTTTATAGACGATAAAGTGTGGAATTATTATTTCCCTGTTAATGGTGGCGATAAATCGGGAGCGTTATGCGTTCGGTGACGTCATTGTAACTTGATGCGGATTTAACGACTACTTTAATGGTTCAGTCCTGGTATCGATTATCTGAGATTTTAAGACTTAGCACACATTAAAATGCCTTTTAAATGGAACTTTAGTACGTAACTATCACGCCTCTCGTCAAAAGGCTCAATTTCACAGAACACTCATAGTACTGTGACATTTTTATTATTTATAAAGAATAGAAAAATAAAAGCATTTCGTATCTGTGTAAAAATGCCACGCTTGAATTAAATTACTAAAATAATATCCCCAATTTGATATAAATTATGTATTAAGGAAGTAAAAATTGTTCAATTATTTCTTTCCATTCGAGTACAAACTGTATATTATATAAATTTTAATTTATTTAATATCACCATCACCATACAAAAACCTATAACAAGCCTCGCTCCAAACGTCCTTACTATATAAATTTAAAATTCTAATTCTAATAAATACTTTAACAATGTCAAACCAATCATACAATAATCAGACCACCGGAACCCTCAGTAAAAATTGAACATTACGCCGACATGGCCGACAGCAAAGGTTGCAATATGGCAACATGTCGGCCAGTTTGATAAAGGTCACATATCATCTATTATTACATACACTTCTATCAGCTGAATAAGTTATACAATCGTCGAGATCTCTTTAAGATATTTAGTAGTAGATAGCTAAGTTAATGGCTCGCTGGTCACACAAGGAACGGTTCCTTAATATTCGATATTATTGTAACATTACATATCTTCAGGTTTGGTATTTATTGTTAGATAAATATGTTTTGGTATATCGTATTCTTATTTCATTTAGAAAGGTAGAGGCATATTATTAAAGTAATTAAAATGAAAGTGATAAAAACTCATCTACTTTTTATTTTTATCAACCTTTTGTTTTGATACCTAAAATAATGACAGTCAATAAATTACAATTCAATTAATGTGCACTTCTTTGTAACTCATATATGGTTTATCACTCACATTATTTATAAAAATAATGTAGAAATAATGTTCGATAACCCACCTTATCATTAAATATACGATTCCGTACTTGAAATCTTACTTTATCGCTCTAATAATATCACAATTAAACATATTATATTTTACAAATCTTCACATAACTAAAACACTAACACCACGTGCATTCTAACCTAACCCGAAAACAGTAGTACCATCACCAACATTCTAACTCAACCCGAATACATGAGTACCATCACCAAAATTGTAACTCAACCCGAATACAGGAGTACCGCCACGAACATTCAAACCTATCCCGTATACTTCTCTGTCACCGCCGGCCATTATAGAGCCGGGCGATTAAATCAAGTCATTGATTGTTTAATGTCATCGATACCCGGGCGATTGCTATCAGCCAAGTTTAATTACTTTATTTGTGACCGGGATGCCGCCTGGGACAAATTTCAATTATAAGAAGATTGTCGATCTTGAGTTTCGATTCGTATTGAATTTTGTTTATTTTAGTATCATTCTATTGGATTTTAACGGTTTTAAGGTGTTTAAATAAATATGAAATTGTTTATAAGTTTAGAATTTAGATAGAGATACATTTATCAGACTATTCGTAATTTAGGGCCGATTTTTCAATGCTTGGATAAAACTTATCCGTCCAATAAAGACACGATAATATTAAAATGTCACGTAAACTGTCAAATACGGGCAATTAGAATACGTTTTTAAAATGGTATTTTTATACATTATTCGACGAATAAGTTTTATCCAAGGATTGAAAAATCAGCCCTTAACGTGATAATAAATGCAACAACTTATTAAAAACAAATTCAATGTTTTCCTGCTTCCTTAATTATGTATTTTAAATTATAATAAATTAAAATTAAATAATAACAATAAATTAAGACCAATAACAATTGTAAACCCATATCTTTACGTATCAATGAAATCATTTTTGTTCTGTTCATTAAACTAATTTATGTGTAGTATATGTATAACAAAATATATCTACAGAGCAATACCTCAAAAATCCCGGACGCATTTAAAGACCCGGAGCTCCACCGGACATTATTCTGGAGGCAAGTCATTCTTCAAAGAACTTTGAAAGGACCCTCGCATAAATAAATGTACAGAAATGCACCTTACATTTTCTATTTCGTACTGTGTCATCCTTGATTTTCCTTTTTTAGGCCCCTCAATTGGGTAAGGCTATTTGCAGCAACAAGATTCGCAAAGAGAAAGGATTCTTTTGGAAATAAAAAATAAACCTTACAAATAATATATTATTATTGTGGTCGTCTATCACGAGTCCAACAATCGAAAATTTTCTTTTAAAGGGATAAAAAGGTCTACATTTTATATTAAATACCAAACTATCGCTATTCATCCTTTATTTGTAAGATTTATTAATACATGAAATTATATTTAAGTTCTTTTAATTTTAGACGATATTTGATTCTATATATTTTCTTCTTCTTTTATATTATTACTAGCGGTCCGCCCCGGCTTCGCCCGTGGTACATATTTACGTTTTCTCTACATAAAAACCATCCTCGTACTTCAAGGAATATAATAAAAAAAGAATTATCGAAATCGGTTCAGCCGTTCTCGAGGTATGCGCTTACCAACACATTTTGCGATTCATTTTTATATATAAGATTTATTCTGACAATAAAATATATACAAAAAATAATGTTCTAATCTTCAGAACATTAACATTTCAAGCATCGTCGACTTATGTACCTATTATAGCTGCAATCGGTTCAGTAAATGGCTATGAATTTAATGTTGTGTAAAATATAATTTATCTATTTCTCATTTAATCTCACAACATACCTAAAACGTAGTATCAAACAAAAGTAATTTTCCAATGTTCTGTCTCTGTGTATGCTTAGATCTTTAAAACTACGCAACGAACAGATGCGGTTTTTTTAGTAGATAGAGTAATATTAGAATAAGCTTTGACTATAGTCATATAATATATTATAATTTATAAAGCTTCATTCACAACGTAAGCGAAGCCGCTAGCAGAAATTATAGCATATTAATAAGAACTTAAACGATGCGCAGTTAGTTCTCTTGTTATGACATGGAATAACTAATTTCTTTTTAATTACGACTTATAAGGGAGACACCCTTGACCTACTTACGAGTTCCTGCTAGGTAAATGATGGGAGGCGTAAATTAATCAGTCGGGACAGAGGACCAAACTTCTCGTCTTAATGACGGATGAATGAAAATTCCACTAACTATGACAGTAAATCGTTGGAGGGATCCGTTTGAAGGGACTTTAATTGTTGGACAAAAATAAATATTGGAAACGCCTAACAGTGGAAATGGATTTTAATTATTACCTATCCGTTTAATTATTATTGTTTCAAAATAAATAAATATCATAGTTTCTTTTGTGTAATGTTTGTTAATAAGACGTTTAATACGTATTTTTAAGCTATTGCATAGCTTCTATCGCGGGCCTTGAGCGCGGGGACCGAATCCAGAAATTGCGTAACGAAAAACCTCACGCTTCCCACTCCGACGGGCACGGAGGTTGTGGCTTGCAATAGCTTTACCGCGGCAGTCCCCGTCTTTTTTTTTGCTACCTTAACCTACATAAACAAAAACATAAGAAAAGTGCTAATATATAAATAAAATAAACAGCACTCTGATTCTAACTGCATTTTTATAACCTGAAAAATATAAGCAAAAGTATCACCTGGCTAGAAATACCTGGTCTCCGAAGAAACCGCGGGGGAATTAAACAGAACTACAATACAAATGTCTCGAATGCTAAGTTATTGGTAAGCAACAAAAGATTGACTACAATACCCACTTAGACTCAAGGGAGATGTTCTAGAGCTTTTGTTTTGTTAAACGTAATGATTATCGAAAATTATTGTTTGCTACAATGGGCGTGTTATTTAATTAGGGAGTTTTATTGATTGTTTCGTTCAATTGCTCTGATTAATTGTGAATTTTTATAAAGTCTGTAAGTAATATAATTTAGTAGTATAATTATTATTGATGCAGAACGTTTTATATAGACCTTTATATATTAAGGAAAACATTGTTTTGCAGATATAAAAACTTCAAGAGCTATTTATAAAACGGGTTTTAATACCTCAAATCACCGAGAACCATATTCTAAATAAACAATTATGAATTACTAGCTTCCGCCCGCGGCTTCGCCCGCGTGGTGTTTTTTCGCAATAAAAGGTAGCCTATGTTCTTTCTCAGGGTCTAAAGATTTTCTGTGCTAAATTTCATCAAAATCGGTTGAGAGGTTTAAGCGGGAAAGCGTAACAGACAGACAGACAGACAGAGTTACTTTCGCATTTATAATATTAGTAGGGATTTAAACAAACAGAAAAGACGTCGTTTCCATCATCTCAAACATTACATACTTTTGCAAGCAAGATTTAACCCATTAAAAACGCTACCCATATATTGTTTAAAATGACAGCGAACATTCCTACAGGAACCGCGCGTGATAAAAGTTTTTATTGTAAACAATTAAAAGTTGTAGAATTGTTCACGAGACAAAACGGTGTAATAATTTACATTTAGAAATGGTTATGCGCATTTTAATTTCGCATGTACTCGTAGATTGTAAAATTTAATGCTAACCTACATATGTGTTATATTGTGGATCGTCTTTATGGTTCTGTTATAGCATATTTGACGGCTAACGTTACTAGCTTTACCTTGGATGACGCTCTTGTTTTTGAAATATCCATATATTATTTAGGATAACTCTTTATATGGAATTGCAAGCTTGTATGTATTTTGGAGATAGACTTTTTATATCTAAAAACTTTTTGGTACAATTTTTATCTATAGTAATATTATAAAGCTGAAGAGTTTGTTTGTTTGAACGCGCTAATCTCAGGAACTACTGGTCCGATTTGAAAAATTCTTGTTAGAATATAAAAGTGTTAGATAGCCTATTTTATCGAGGTAGGCTATAGGCTATATTATATCATCACACTAAGACCAATAGGAGCGAAGCCAGGCGTGTAAAACCGCGAGGCGCAGCTAGTTTTGAATAAGATCCTTTTTTTACTTCTGCGTTACAAGAGTTATATGGTACCCAAAAGTTGTTCAAATAAATATTATTTAAAAACGATTACGAAAAAATCTATGTGTTACAAAATACGTATGTATATATTTTCAAGTGACATACCATTTGCGTAAGAAAATTCACATGCAGGGAATATTTAAATTCTTTTCAACATTCAAATTCATATAAAATATCGCGTAAGTTTTTACATTTGTAGAATAATGTGGTGGGTGGTAGATACAGTATAAGCTGTATAAAGTATGTGTGTTAAAAGGAAAAAATGATATCACATACGATATGGTCATAATTTATAAAAAACAAAGAATAACCCGCCCAAATAAAAACTAATGGTGCCGAACTCAAATTTTTAATTACGGTACTGTCATAAAGCGTATTTCAGGGTTTATCACGACGTTTATAAGGCCTAATGTAAAGATAGGATCGGTTTTTAGCACCATTATGGCCGTTTCTAAGCCTCGGGCCCTCTGTAATCCGATAACGGGCTGATGACTGATCTTTATCGCGACTAGTCATTTTTGTTTGAATTTTAATAACTGAAAATGAGAAGAGTTGCTGGATTATGTTGGGGGTGATTCTTAGTTTGTGAAGGTGAAGTTAATTTTTATTGATTTAGTGGAGTAGTTTATGTGATTATGAGTACATTTTTTGATGAGATTTAATTATTTTACTGAATAGTACTTTTTTACTAAAATAAAAATATTTCTTTGTGGATAATTATTGTGACATTGACGAGATGCTATGCTATAAGCTATAAAATATGAATTCTTATATTTAACATGAATTTTTAATATTTAACAAATTAATAATGTAAAAAGTGCTCTTATCTCTGTCTTTTAAACATGAACTCAAACTAAAATACCATTTCCTACCACAATCAACCCACACCCATATAATATTCCATTTTTCCATCATCATAGAACAATGTAGCGTCAATTATCTCTTATTGTTGAGCAGTTTCATGATTACTTCATTCATATGTCATCACGGACGTATTATAACATCATTACCATAGCTGTCGTTTGAACTGTGTACTGTGTAGCCACAGAGCACATAGTCCAGTGTAGGGTGGCTAGTAATTAGGATTAAGTAGGAAATTTTAAAGTTAATAGTACGTTAATGCTAAATACAAATAGCTCAAAGAAGGAGTAGTATAGGTTGTTATTTTAAATGATCCAATGAAAATTCTGTCTGTCTTTTAAAAGAGGTTTTATTGGTATTTCAAAAATGATCAACTCTCTGTTTCTTTTACCTTTTACTTAATGTTATTGGTTAGGTAAGTAACAATTTCCATTCAAAATTTTATTTACTATGAATTACTTACCACCAAATATACAGTTCACATTTGCCTTACTCTAGGCTGACGACAAGCGTCGGACGTAACTTTACAAAAACGTCATTAAACTCCGTTTTGACAGTAAGAAACCGTCCCACCAAACACGAAAGCGTGGCGACAGAGCGAAGCGTGCTAGCTCCTAACGAAGGCTGACAATGACAAGCGTCGGACGCACGTAGCAGATTAATCTATTGCATTAATGAAACGTTGTATACAACGTAGATGCAATTTAACCTGTCTGAGCGTTAAAACGTTTTGTTTACGTTAATTAAATATTTTTTTCGGCGATTAAAACTGACGGAATCTAGATTTAATCGGGGTTTAACGCGTGAATGAGACAAGTTTAATAAATATTTTTTATAACTTTATCCGTAAAACGACTATGTATTATTACAAAGTCCATTGCTCCAAATTATTTAAGAGATTTAAGTAAGCATATATTCAGTAGATAATGTAAATCACATCATAAATAAGAACCTTCTAAAAACAAAACAATTAAAATCTATTCTACCAGCCGTAAAATAAACGACACAAAACGTACATTCATGTACGCGTAATCTACTAACTTTAATCTGTCCAATATAAGCACAATTAAATCATAAACTAGACCTGAGTCCTAACACATATATTGTACCTGTCACGTGTTGGAATTCGGTAATACACACATGAGGCAGTTTAATAGAGATATTTTAACGAAGTCGACCCTTGTTACATACTAACACCCTTAATACAATGTCGGCATTCATAAACAAACATATTATAAACGTAATTTGGGTGTACTTAAACCGCTTTGTATACGTTAACTAGTATATGGAAATAGGTTTTTAGTTTATTCAGTGTTAAGGATTTAATGATTAGTTCAGAGTTCGATAAATGGTAGTTGAAACGAAAATTCATACACGTCTTTTATTTCTACGTTTATCAAGAAAACAGTATAAACTCTTTTTTAAAATAATGTAGAGCTTCAATTGTAATACTTATAGTGTAAAAAATAATGATTTCTAATTCAATATTATACTTAATTTAAAAACAAGTAATAAATGTTTCTTTTTGAACAAATAAATGAGACTTAATTATGTTTTTCTCCCACTATATAAAACACACACACGTTCCTATTACTCAATCAAAAGCGTACTTCATATGTCATTCCAGGAGCATCTCCCAAGACGTCGACCTCCCGACCTCCAATTACCAGTGTAATTGGCTATTCAAAGCGGAATATAGCGACAGAATCGTTAATTAATAGAATCAAGTGAACGTTTTCTGACAGCACCTGCAACTAACTAAATTCGAGTGAAATTCACGAAGCTATTGAGTTGAAAGAAAATCTGTGAATGGAATTTTTAATAAATTCAACGGGACTTCTTTGACTGGGTTCTATGGATCTAATCTGGATAGATTAGATGGTTACTATTAACTGTGCTCAGCTTCTTATAGAAGGTAGATTTTATAATTATATCAACGTTAATTCTTTAATCACAAAGGAATATCCTAATATCGGAAATAGATGGTTGATATTGCAAACAAATATTTGTTTAGGTATGTTATCGTAACGATTAGGGTCGAAAACGATTTATTTTAATATAGGAGAGAAGGGTTTTACATTGATTGAGATATTTAAAAAATTTATGAGAAAATATCAGGCGAATTAATCTAAAAACGTATAAATCCCTCAACACAAATCGTAGCTTTCAAATAAATTGCAAGCAAATGACCATAATTTAAAACTGTAAACGAAAAAGAAAATCCATCCCAAGTCACGCTATAAACATCTACGTAATAAAATCGTCGAACTATCCAATCAAAATCGAATTACATCAAGAGGCGGATCTAAAAAATTCATAAAAAGCACCGGCTCGTTTTCCTCGTCGCGTTAACCCCCTAATGCGGCACGAAATTCATCAATAATAGCATACCCTCATAAATTCACGTTACAACCGATGCGTTGTTATTCTGCAACCAAACAATATGTTGGAATGATGGATGCGAGACCCACACCTATACTTATTCAATCAGGTATATCGTATTACAGGTAGAGATTGATGTTTATTTTGCTATATTATATTTATTGCTATATTATAATTTATAATGTAAAATAAACTAATGTAAATAATATATTGCTTAAATAATAACTCACGTGAATTAGTTTAAATTATAAAATTTAAATATTTGTATGCCAATTGTTGGCGAATTGTGCGGACGTGAAATTTATTATAACTTTGCTTTGTAACCACAATTCATACAAATAAATCATTTCATTTCATTTCATTTCATTTCATTTGAATTAGATGTGTTTTTGTAGTCTTGTCGTAGGTATGGAATTCTAGACGGTTCTAGAAGGATTATCATATTGATGTTTAAAAAAGAACAATTCCCTGTACATGTGTTATAGCTAAATTTCTTTATTAATATAAACTGATAAACTGGAAATTAATTTCACCAGTTTATGTGATTATTTTTTCTTTTTTAGCTGATATTATATATATCACGTGATACATAAACGCAAAAACTACGTGCACAAATATGAAATAAGAATAATAGTATCAACAATAAATAAATCAATATCCATCATGGCTTTCATGATTGCGTAGCAATCCAAAAAATACAACAATAGCAATTTTCTTAAATCAAATGAATAGAATCTGGTAATAAATCAAGTTACAATTAACTCTCAGACACAATTAATACAGCTTTCACAAATCTACTAAAGTCCTTAGTATTTCAACTCTTTAATGATTCAAAGAATAACCGCGACGTGGACGGTGCGGACACGACACGATTCCGACGGATTAAGGCGGATCTCGGCGGAGTTAGGGTTAAGCTGCGACTGATTTGACGCTGCGACTCAGGTGCGACCGGACTGCGGCTAATTGCAGCTATCTATAGTTTGTTGAGTGAATTATTGTAGTGAGGTGAATGATATTTTGTAAAATTATTGAAACGCAAAATTACGACTCAAATGCGCTGATAAAATAACTCTGGTTCAATAACTAAATGATATAGTTCAAAAAAAAATTGTTTGCGATCTGAGAATTTAATCTTTCGAATTAATTTACAGAAATTTTGTTAATCGTCAAATAAGTCATTCGAATTCATTTAAATTAGCAGATGTTACTATTGATATTCTTAATTTTAATAACACAAGAATATTGTGTGTACTGTGTATATATGTATAAATAATATTTAAATCACAATAATTTCAACTACTACACATAAATTGCAACGCTATAATTAATTACAAACATACATAAATCTATAAACTCACAACCCTTAATTCTAATTAAGAACTTTACCATACCCACTTAATTATGGCATAAGCGAGTTAATAATTATTATAATCACATGTTACATATAGCCATTAAGCCTATTTCACACTGCTTTGAACTCTGTAATACTAAGTTATTGTCTTATAACTAATAACTGGCTAATCACAATGTATTTCCATTGCCTGTTTATCCGACGACACCTTTTGTCTCACTCCCACACTATTACGAACTAGGGTTGTCAAATTTCTAACCTTGTTTAAATTATAAACTACATTTTTCGTTATATATGCGTTTTACGTAGGACGTGAATTTTAAAAGCACTATATTTTATTTGGAAGTATGAATTATCACTTTTTTAAGGCTCAGGTGTTAGTGCGACGGAGTCATAAACATACGTTTTAAAAATTACTTTAAATGGACTTATAATGTATGAAATAAATGCACTACGCAATTTCTTATTTTTGATAATAATATTATGTTCTCCTGTAGGCACCTGACTCCTTTACATAAAAATATATTTTAATGTTAAATAGATACAATATCATATCCCAAAATTATTACTACCTTTACCCAAACTCATACGAATGACCGAAGCAAGCTGTATCGTGTATTCACAATTTGTTCAATAGTATTCAATTTGACAAAAGCCCCACCAAAATAATTCACAACTTGCAGGTACGGTACAACAAAGGCAATCACTCCCCTTTTTTGTTACATCCCTGCGAAATGATCACAATTTAGCCGGTCATTAGCGGAGTCGCCCGGGAGAGATAGCCCGGTAGCCGGGTATAAATCTGAATTTAATGACCGCCCGCCACCGGTCCAGATATTTGTAAAGCACGTTGTGGACGTGCGCCCTCTGGTCCTCGCTTTGGACCTCCAAAGGATATTGCTTCGAATTAAAATTTGAGACAAAGGATAGAGGGTCGGAGTTAGCGAATTATTCTTATGATGATACTTCAAATTTTATTGATATTTCTTACTGGAATATTTGCAATATTTTCCTTGTTAATTGTAATCGATTCTATATATGTATTGTTTCTTTTGTGGAAGGAATAACAAATTTATGATAAACTCAATTTACGTATAATGGCAGAGAAAATAATTTAATTGTCTTATATTACTAGCTCGCCCGCTCCACGATTAATATATAATCATATTCATCATCGCCTTATATCCTTCTTTAAAAATATATAGGTAAATTATATCAGTAACCAAAAAAGTAAAGTACATACAAATATTTTCTCTCTAAAATACCAGTTAAAAAACCCTATCGCTAAAACATACAAAAGATCTTAAAATGCTAAGCAGTTCAAAAGTAACAACTTAACGAACAAACTAATTTAGAACACGTTTCCTAAACACTTAAGTGTACCTTCACCTAAACATTAAAATATCATCAAAATGTTTATCAACACTTATAGTATGGTGATTGACCTTTAAGTATTTAGTCCATGGCACTATAGCCTGTAATTAAATATCGTCCTCATTTTAAATGTCACATGATGCATATTATTTATGTACAAGGAAATCCGAATATAGAATACTTCTATTTTCACATTAACCTAAAATAAGTATAAATAATTTGGAAAATCCAAAAGTGCACGCCTCATAATTTTTTTTTAATAAATATTTATTAATTATTATTTTTGTTTATTTAATAACAATTAAACCACATCGAATCAGACCCTGAAAAATGAAAGGGTTCTATTCCTGAGCATACTCAAGCGTAAGAGAAAAAAAAAGACTCGATTAGTAAAGTATTTCGGTCGCTATCGTGTTAACAAGAAAAAGGATCCGCACACACGGACGTCCAAGACAGAACTTTTTTAAACTGTTTTTTAACTAGTTTAAATAACAAAAATGACATCAAAAATATCATGAACGTTAAAAATAGTGTTTTTTCTTAATATGTGTGTGTATGCATTATCTTACAAGTGCAATGTATGATACATAAAGACATTTTAAGTTTGAAAAATCAGATGTTTTGCGCGAAGTGACAGTAGTACCCACCTCAACGCTTCGCTTATGAGGCGTGCAATACGTTTTCTCTACTTTATAATAAACATTTATAAATACACTAGCGGTCCGCCCCGGCTTCGCCCGTGGTACATATGAAAAATTGATGTTGGCCGATTCTCAGACTTACCCGATATGCACAGAAAATTTCATGAGAATCGGTCCACCCGTTTCGGAGGAGTATGCAGACTAACATTGTGACACGAGAATTTTATATATAAGATATAAAAATAAGATGCCTTAAAACAATGAACCTTTTACAATTGTTTAAATACGTCAACAATGCAATAACAATAATTATTATTTAATAATGTTAATACGTATTGACCTTTGTCTAAAACAAATCGAATCATGTGTGAAAATCATTTGAATTTGTAACTTCACAGCAAACACTACTTGACATAAATTAATTAATGTCAATTATTATGAAAGCAATTACGTCATCAAATCGATTTCCAATGTTTGTACCGGTTCGTATTATATCCATGCCTTTGGGAATTAATTTTATAGTTAATTCGAAATTTTCGATCCTCAAAGGCTGATATGATATTTATTATGAAAGCTCGTGCGTGAAATTTAATTGTAAACACTTGAAAAATCATGAAAAGTAGCTAATGATTCTTCATCACAAACGCCAAACAACAAAAATATGAAAACATCCTAAATTGGTGAGAACCCGCCTAAACAATTTTCACCTTCACATAGCCAGCCAAGATGAAAACCAAATACACGCAATACATTGCGCATTAAGTGCGCCAGCAAATATCCATTGAGCTAAGAAGTCAAGCGGTGGAAAGCGTGTGAAGCATGTTCTTATTTTGCAGGGGGCGCGACAAGGCGGCGCGCGTAGGCGGACCAAGGTAGCGTTTATTGTGCATAGGCTGTTCTGTTCACTGTGAAATAGCGCGAGGGAGACAGTTCCACGTCGAATCTACCGAGTTCGCCTTGCTTTTTCCTTTACGGCTATTTCACCAGGCTAATTGTACATTGAGCATTTTGTTAAATGCGAGATTTTTTGTCGTACATCTTCAGTGTACTGGTTCTTCAATTTAAAAACAATAAATACTCTTATAAGAAACAAAATTTTATTGGAGTTTTTGATAAATGTTTCTTTATTATAAGTATTTTTATGCCTATAATTATTTTAAAAGAAAGAAGAAGCATTATAATATAATATTGAAGCTCCATAAGGGCTTTTAAAAGCGTCAATTACCAAAAAATTAATTAGCAAAAACAGTACCTTATAAGGGCGTTTGATGAAGGCATGTTAAATATTTTCAGCTCGAATTTTTCTAAAAGTTTCCTTTATGTTAATGACAGTTAGATGAGGCAAGAGAAGCTAAAAATTAATGATTTAATGAGATTATCCTTGTCAAAGCCTTACTTCGGTGGTAATGAATTTACGGTGAAATTAGCCATTTATGTTTTCTGGTTTTATGTTTTGAATTTTTAATGTTTTCAAATTTATAATTTCGGTATAAAAGAAATGAAATGCAAGGCTTGATCCAATGGAATATAACGATATGATAATGGTCTTTAAACTCTTTCAAGTTTTCTACGTTATGGAGAATACAATGGCCGTTCATACCTACGTATAAAGCGGCAGAATTAAAAATCCATTTGAGCAAAGCCTTCAGATTGTTTGGGTTTTATGTGGCGTTATTTTAAAGTTTTTGTGGTTATTTTGTGTAATAAAACTAAGGCACCCTCGCCTCGAACTCGACTAGATTCGACATTGAACGCAATTACTCACTCTGCACTTAGTAATCGTCGTGATGTAACAGTTATTTTGTTTTCGTATTCATTTTCGAGAAGTAATTAGTGTTTTATTGCTATTTTGTCGTTTATTTATATGAACATCTGATTTCTGTAAAGAGCCAATGTAACACGTACCAAATTTGTCGCTAGTAGCGTTAGATTATTGGGTTCGCGAGCGGATAAGGCTGATTTAAACGCGGTCCGGTGCGATCCGAACATTACGTAGTACATTGCTGGTTGTGGAACATAATCGTTACACGATATTCTTATAAATGACGTAATGTATTATGTAATAAATTCGGATCGTTCTAGTATCGCCTTCAATACGAAGGAAGCATTAGTTAATGCTCAATCAGAAGTCGTCTAAATTATCATGTAATAAGCTAATGAATACGTTGAGGCTTTCGTAGTATTAAAATACAAGAAGTGAATCGTCTTTTAATTCAGAAGATTCACTTTACGAAACTTTATTCTATCGAAATATTAGTTAGCTACGAAAACCTCAAATTGACGGAGACCATTTTAGTGTATTGTGCTAATTATGTGTTGGTCTGGGTTTGAATTTTGTTCGTTGTTTCATTTTAACTAAAACTGTGTGTAATATGTGTTTTATAGAAGGCTGTGGTTGTTTTGTGTCACCGGAGCCCAATCTAGCAGGCGAATCCGTCGTGTTTTGCTTTCTGTACTTACATTGCTTGTTTTGTTTGGACGTCACTGCGTCGGCTGGTTGATGTTCGAAGTTATTGAGCAATGTACGTCGAAATTATAATCGCTTCGGATCGCAGCCTGTGTGATTATAGGCATAACGGTGGTGCGGTCGCGTGTCGGGGCGGCGGCGAGTAGCAGGACGATGTTATCATGAGTGCATTAAGAAATTGTTTTAAATACAACGTTTTTGCGATAAATTCTTTCGCGATAGACATTCGTACAAAATTATATGCTAATCTTCCATGTTTTTCCATTGCTCGAATGCCTGTTGAATTATTCACGGGCCCTTTTTTAAATATCATTCATAAATAAATGATACCATCTGTCCAATACTTGTGTATGAGTTTTGGCACTTGCATTAAAAGCTACTTCATCGTAAAACACAGATTAATTACCACTATCTTCTTACTGCACCCATGACTTGTCCTGAGCTAAATCCAAACGAATTAGGGTAGTCCGTCACGCAGCTGAAACCGCCAAAAATTTGGGTTTATTCTGGGTAATTGGCATGGTCCGGTGATACCGCCGCGCCACGCAACACCGCTCGGCTTATGTGGTGCTCAATGTTCGGTGTGGACGTATTATATGATTAATTCAATGAAATCTCTCCGTCGCAGATCGAAAGCTGTTCGTGGGGATGCTTAGCAAGCAACAGACCGAAGAGGATGTCCGCCAGTTGTTCACGCCGTTCGGCACTATAGAGGAGTGTTCGATACTGCGCGGTCCGGACGGCTCCAGTAAAGGTAGGTGTCAAGTGACCTTTAATTAGGTGCTAGATGTATGATTTTTTTTTATATAGGACAAGATCTGAACACAGATGATGAACGTCATTATTATTGCGTAGTATCAGCGTATAACGTAAAAGATGTGTAAAAGAGAATGAATAAAACAAAATTGACATCGTAAACGTGAAGGTAAAGCAACTTGTAATCAAATTACTTAAACAATATCAAAGAACAACACTATTATCATTGAAAAAGATTCAAGTAAAGAATTAGCTGTATAAACCCACGGGACAAAATGAAATACTGGCTTAAGGCACTTTTTTCTCAATTCCAAGACTCAAAGGCTCGCAGAACGTAAAATCCACTTAATTTAAAATTAAAACGGCGACGATAACTGTTAAGGTTCGTAAAAATGAGTTTATCGCAGGCGCCGTTGGTAATTAAATAATTATAATTTAGCCTGCACGCTAGATCTTAACAATATTATATTTTTGTGGTGAATCGGAGGTGTGATTTATAATTTTTTGAAACAAAGCTTACTGGCAAATATGAAGAGTAAGCTGTATGTATGGCTTACGTATGGAATATGGCACAAGTATTTTTCTGAAGGTATTATTCGTAATAGTGATTTGTATGCATTTTAAGCTATCAGTTATAGATCTCTCTTGGATCTCTCTCATAACATACAGATTAAAATTATACTAGAACTTGCACAAATGCTTAAATAAAGACTTCATAATGAAAAAAGAAAATAAATCAATTCTCAAATACAATGAAAAATGCGCGTCAAATGATAACTAGCATCGATATAATATAAACCGCGTATACACAGATGGCAAGCGAATTGCCTCAACAGCAGCATAAAGACGTTTAGGCGATCAAACCGCGCCCCGTTACGTCGGAGTTACGAGCCGAAACTCGATTAAAATCCGGCGAAATTTCGTCAAAATGAAATTAAAGTTGCGTAACGTTGCGCGCTGTCGTATGACGAATTTCGTGGTCGTGTTTCAATTTGAATTAGCAACATTTAGCTAGTTCGCCCGCGGTGGTTGCGAACTGCTTAAATGTTCGTTGAGTATAGATTTGATGGCATTTAATGCATGATTTAGATTGGTGTTGAGATTTAGGATGTTGTGATTGATTGATACGAGATTGATTACGTGAGAATTAATTACGTGAATAATTTGTAGCGCGATGTTGTATGTTGTGTGATAATAATCTTTCTTATATATATAAAAATGAATCGCAAAATGTGTTGGTAAGCGCATAACTCGAGAACGGCTGAACCGATTTCGATAATTCTTTTTTTATTATAATCCTTGAAGTACGAGGATGGTTCTTATGTAGAGAAAACGTAAACATGTACCACGGGCGAAGCCGGGGCGGACCGCAAGTGAATAAATAAAGGTTTTTCAATAATCCATCTAAAAAATTTTGCTTAGTAGGTAATATCTTAATTTTATATGCTAGCTTCTCACCTCAGTTTCGCTCGAATATAAAAAAAGATTTTTGTAAGATTTTCAAATTGGCAACTGCTAATCATGATAATATAATAATTAAAATCATGAAAATAAAAAAATAGATATCTTCTAGTCACCACGAACGCTTACGGTAGGTACTCTACCTATAGAGTAATCAAGGGCCAATAAAGCATGTTTACAATGAATCCTTTTTTTATCCCTTTTAGGCTCTAATTGCAGATTGTTCGTATCATACTGACCTTGGCGTTTTCCATTTCACGTGAACAAATTGGGCTTTCAAATTTCGCGAGTCCTCACTCCCGTAAGGACAAAATTGGGATGGAGTGGAATTTATCTCACAATTGCTTTTAGGTATATTCTCTTTGTGATATCAGGTGAGAATCCTTTTTATATTGAGTAGAATACTGAGTGTATTAAACGTACTGAGATATTCGTGATTTATCACTATGAACGGTGGAATAGATTATTATTTGGGATGTAAAATATAGTTTAATTTTACAGATTTATTACTAAGGGTTTTGGAATTGATTTGTATACAAGCGACTTCTATTGGTAATGACGATAATATTATAGTGAATAAGCGATAGTGATTTATTTACCTTTACCTATTTAAATTAGTTTATTTTGTAATTTCTTATCATTGTGGAAAGTATTACCTATATTCTTTATAACGTGAATTGCACAGGAGTTGTTCAGTTCACGCACATCCAAGATGTTTATATTATGTCCTAATATATAAAATATAGAGGCTAAGATTAAGTATAAATAACAGGTAAGATGATATATTTTTTCTGCTGATATATTTCTTCTGTCCTCAACAATATAGGTAAACATGTAATTCATATGTACTATGCAACCATCATATTCTCAGCAGCGCAGTCACCAAGCTACAAGCCGATACACTACTGAAACCTAACTAAAAAGATTTATTCCACTTCCCCTTAACAATAAAAAGCGAAGAACAGCCATAGCTGACGCTCGTCCTTTTTCATCAGCCGTCATTACCTGCCATCATTCCACCAGAGCGAAGGGCAGGTCACGGAATAAGCATCGTTAAATTGCCACCGCCTCTTTACTGCCCCGTTACAGGCGAATCGTAAAATATTGCCAATTTACTCCACACTTAGTAGGTTTGCGTATTGTTTTCAACCATAAAACGAAGTTGCGCTTGTTGAGTCAAATAAAAAATAAAACATATTGATAGCAAAATATATGAATACCTATGTGTAACTTATTGGTATAACAATTACTAATAATACTTAGCGGAATGAATAACGCATAATTAGTACATACCAACTACATATTATACTAAAAAAGCTTTTATTTAACCTAGCTTCCTGTCCTAAGTATTAATTATATTACAGACATTAAACATAATGCTTATTCCAATTGTAGAAACGACATAAAACATAATAAATACACTTCAGCAGAAATAACGGTATATAATACGTTTATATCTAATAGGTTCTTATACCTACCCGTACATGTAAAGTATCTAACAATAAAGGATAAGTAAAGTACTTCCAAAGTGCCTTGTTCCATGTAACAATCACGAATCAAATGAGAATCCTTTCAGCATGATGCCTGTCTCAACATTGTAATTAATTTTATTTTAGAAGAATAATTAACAAGTTCCTTCCTCTCTCGGTGAATTCGCTCTACGGATGCTAATTTAAAATTATTAAAGTTTACGTTTCAAGCCTACTTCAATAAAAATTATTCGAATTTCACAAAGTGAACGAATAAAACAACGCTTTATGTTAATTAGATAAAAACAGTCAGTCAGTTCGCATATAATTTTAATTAAACACAGATGTGGAACTTAAAGCTAATAATAGTATTTTTGTTGCGAGAATTCTAACTCATCTTATATTAACAGGAATACATGGTTCAATTAAATTATAAACAGAATAAAACTGCGATATGAAATGTGAAACTAAAAACAAAATGGAAAATGATATGCGTAAACAATAGTAGATAAAAAAATAGATAAGATTTTGATACAATATTCTATCATACATACTGAAATAAGTAAAAAAATCAAATAATTGTTACCCCAATTTTCAACATCAAAAATCATTATGAACAAGAACAATCCACAAACATTACGCGTAATAAAGAAGCCCGCATAAATCACGCAATGCAAATAGGTGACAAGACAAAAATCCAACATGAAAGAGATTAAAATTCAGCATTAGCGCCGCCATTGCCGAATCTCGATACCATTTCGTTCCTTCGATTCGAAACAAATGGTTTTCGAGTCGTAATTTGCTGAATAGGCTCATATCAGATACGGATACCCACATATATTATTGTCCTTTGGAGAACTCGGATAGAGAAATGCGTGGAGGCGCTCCTTCAAATATTTGGTATGGAATTCCGTCGTTTCGTCAACAAATTTGTGTCGATATTGAATTCGAGTGAATGGATGAAATGGAACGGTATGTTTCTAGGTGTTTTTTAGATATCTTTATGTACGATTGGGCATATTTTCAGAACCAACTAAACATTTTCGAAAGGCCACTTATAAATTATCAAATTAACGGTAACTACAGAAAATCTCTAATTTCAATAGCATTATACTATATATTTATTTGTATGTGTTTAAATGATAGTTTAAGGAATAATTAAATATTAGAAATAATATCACTTCATTGACAAACTAAACATACAGCAACAACTTAAAAATTAAATGCATATTAACTGCGATACAATCAATAAGTTATACTTCATCCATCACATAATACCATCCTACAATGACCATCTTATACTTAACAACTAAATTGTCACATCACACCCAAAATGCACATACAAAAAAGCTAAAAAGCTTCAACATAATAGCCCCATAAATCATACACGAATTCCAACCATGCAAAGCCCAACATGTGGACTGTGGAGTGGTAAAATTGTAATCTTGCGTGGGACAAGGATCGTGACTGACTCGCGATATTTTATTATCACCTTATCGGAGTCCATATTTCTCTACGTGATTCAAGATCTGTTAGACCTTTATAAGCCGTTTTATTGAAACGTTATCAATATCCCATCTAGTTTAATATTGGGATCTCATTGGATTGGTTTATTGGTTCAGGTTGAAATTTAGGTTTCAGTAAATTATATGGAGCAATGACCTAGATTTTTGTATCATGTTTCCGAATAGTTTAGCAAGTTTTTACTGTTTTAATTACTGTAAAAATTGACAAATTATTTGTGTTTGTAAAGTTATGAGAATTTGAATATCATCTTTTTCTCAATGAATACATCGTGATGGCACTATCAGTTCTATTACATACATTATTATCACCGTCATATATTTTAAAGCCACCTTACCATCAAACAACCTACCCTCAAAACTATTCAAACTTCACCACTCATTTTGCATGTTCTAACAATGAGCTGTCATTATTGACACTTTCGGTCAGTCGAAAACGCACCCAGTGTCATTCAACGAAAGTCCAATATCGCATATCGAGTGACTCATTACGTGCAATTTCGCGTCCGTCACTTCGGCGTGTCACATGTGCGTCACTGTAGCGTGACCGGCCGCAAATCAACCGCGTGCCGCGGGCATAGTGCAAGTCCACACTGCGAGCCTAGCGCGGTTGCGACGGCGGGCGCGAAATATCAAACGTATGAAACGCGCCTTTGCGTCCACATTGAAATGACTATGGCGGAAGCCTAGTGCGACGGTAATGAGCGAGCCAGCGCGCGTAGTTTTCAAACTCTCCTATCCGCGCGTTCTGGCCACACTACGGGCCTAGTCAGCAAGCAACCCAATGCGCGGACGGCGGGGGTATCAAACCAGTTCGGTCTTGTCGCTCGACTTCTTATATTATATCCTTTATTGTTTTTCGTAAAATAGCGGTAATTATACTTAATTGTTGAAGTGAAACTTCTTTATTTATAAGTGCGATTCAATCTAAAACACTTATATACACCACAGTAATTTTGTAGGGTATAATCTCAATTCTTCATATAAGATTCACCCGTTATTCCTCTGTTTTATTTATTTCGTGTACAACTTCTATAATGATCTCATCTCAAAATCGGACTGTCCAGTAAAAATAGCAAGTCGTCCAAAGTTTGCAACACCCGAAAAACGTCGAACCGCTACTTGAGCTCGCGCGTTGGTGTGGCCACCGCGAGCGCCCGCTCGTCGCGCCCGCCTAGGCCGCCGCCACCGCGCATTCAGTGTGGACGCACACATAAAATTACAACGTGCTAACTGACGTACCTTTGCTGTGGTTTGACGCTCTGCTGTTTTAGTTCACTGCTTTTTTACTGGGCATTATTAGGGTTGGGTGTCTTTACGAGGTGTGGGTCTTACTTAGAATGGCAGCGAAAATCAGCGCGGGTTTTACAAAATTGCTGAGACTTGATTTTTTGCCGCTATTCTGTTTTATTTTTGTGTTTTACTTTTTTATCGTGTGTGAAAAAAAAATATTTCAACGTAATAAGATTCCTTTCTAAATTCTTAAGGGCTACTATATTTTACTAAACATTGTACAACATAGTTCAGTATGTAGTTCGTAGTCTAAATCAGACAAAAATCTTATTCAAACTTTGTTATTTCCTGCAAGTTTTACTAAAATCCTACCTCAAGTAGAATTAAATTTCCCTTCACCTTTAAACAAATATGACGTTATTACATACCTATTAACCGGGATATTCGAACCATATTTTACTCCGTAATGACCGAACGCATTCCACGTAACATTCCTGCGTGGAAGGGATGTACACTCACTGTTACAGATACCGAATCTGTTTAATACAATCCCTGTTCATTTTTCAATCGATTTTTATGTCTTACAAATGTTTAGTCCACAAAAATTAAAAAAAATGGGTCGAACTGATTAAGTACATTAACAATTTTTTTTACAAACTAAGTTTAAACAAATCCAAGATTGCAAGTGGCTCTTAAAAAGCATAAGTCTTTTTCTTTATTTCTAATAAAACAGTCAAGAACACATGGATACTGAAAAATTGATCAGTGCATGCATGCATTTGAAACTAGACATTTTTCGATTGTCATTGTCAAATGCATCGTTTGCACCTTTCTCGCAACCAATATTCGAAACACAACATGACACATTGACATATCGAAACTTTAACGAACGACGCTTGCATTTTACATTAGACGTTGTAACAGCGATTTTGAGGTGTTATTACAATGATATTTCACAGCGATTTATTCTGAAATCACAGTGATTTTTCACGGTGATTTCCTTAATGAAATATAGGTAGTGATACGTTTCATTTTTCCATCTCTCCGGCTTATCCCGGTACAGGCCTTGTAACGTTAAGGTTGCCCGGGGCAGGGTGTTCAACTATGTGGAAAAAATAATCCCACTGCTTTGTGCTCCAGCTGCTGAGATATGAAAAACGAATTTAATTAAGTCTCGTAAGGGAACAGAAATTGAACAGCAAATTAGAATTTCGTGTATTCGCAACATTTTTTATTATGTTACTTAAATAAGCAACGTTTAGTTTAAAATGATACTTCTTTGTCGTTTACTAATCTTAATTTTGGATCGTTTAGATTATGTAAGAATGTGAGATGAAATCTTCGTATTATTAATAAAGCAGTAATTTATTTTATCAAAATTCCTCAAGTATGATATTACGTGAATAATTATAAAAAGAATGTTCTTTAATATCGCGTTTTATTTAATTATTATGAAAGTCATACCGAAGGAACTAAGCTTGATAATAAATTATTAAAGTACATTATTAAGGTTTTTTCTACCAGAAGCTTTAACCCGAATATTAATTACTCAATTCAGCAGAACACCTGGCTTCATGTCTATATTTCATCTCGATCGAATCAGATAATTTTCTCATAAAAATAATGGCCTATGAGTGTGGATTGGGTTGAAGATAGTCGCGGTAATAACAGGCATTGATCTTTATTATGGCGTAGCTACCAACTAAATAAGGCGTATAGCGTTTTATTTCATATCTTTCATATTGTTTACTAGAGGTCCGCCCCGGCTTCGCCCGTGGTACATATTTCGTAATAAAAGGTAGCCTATGTCCTTTCTCGGGTATCAAAATATCTCCCTACCAAATTTCATGCAAATTGGTTCAGTAGTTTAGGCGTGATTGAGTAACAGACAGACAGACAGAGTTACTTTCGCATTTATAATATTAGTATGGATTTTAGTAAAAACGTGTAGTATGCTCTTGTTGGGTGTAGAATTGCAACCAATTTAGTGTTCGATTTCGACAAATATTTAAAAACAATTACATTTTTGAATCATGAAACAGAGATCGCTCTCGCTCTAAGTATTAAAAAAAAATTTAAAAAGCATATAAAATCAAAACGATGCTTTCTGCTCTGCTATAGCATATAGTTTTTGTTAGTTAATAATTGGACTAGGAATCTGATGTGATTATCTCTACTAATACTTTAAAGAGAAAAAGCAATAGTTTTATCGGAACAAAAATTAAAACTTTCCCAATTTCAACAGACATAATTGAAGCCAGATACGATAATGCTCATAATTACAGTTTAAAATCTAGATTTTATCTAGACATTGGATGGGAAGTAATAGGAGTGGTTTTAGATTAAGATAACGAGAGATAAAGTGAACTGAAAGGTCATTTCTATCAGTACTATTGGTTATTTATTCATTTTCATTTTAAAAGAACTTCTTGTTATTTATCTTCTCATAATCTAAGTAAAAATAAATCAAGGATACTTATACTTTATTATTATTTATTTTTAATATTATAAAGCCCAAGAATTTGTTCGTTTGTTTGTTTGAACGCGCTAATATCAGGAACTACCGGACCGATTTGAAAAATTCTTTCAGGATTGCCCATTTATTGAGGAAAGCTATAGGCTATATATCATTACACTAAGACCAACAGGAGCGGAGCCACGCGGGTGAAACCGCGAAGCGCAGCTAGTATGTTAATAAGGACCGAGAAATTCATATATTAAAAACAATTTATATATAAACTATTTTAATCTAAAATGTTATTAATAATACAATTAAACCATCACAAATGTACGGACATCAATATCATTAGGAGAATGAGCGACTTGTACGTTACGACTGCTTTCAGACATAGGTACGATTTATGTGACGTCATTACAGAGGCAATATCACGGTAATGAGACGATCCCCGGGAAATGAGGTATTATTCAAACACCTCATGTAACAAGCGACTTGGACGTAAATGTAAACAGTATAAATTAAAGTGTTGGGCGGATTACTCCATTATAATGTTATCGTTTGGGACTGCGGGCTTAAGTCAACATTTTGGATGTACAACTGTTTTAATTCATAACAAATATTCAAAAGTTTTGTTGGCTGTTTATGTTTTAATGTACTGAATTTTAAAGGTTTACAATAATACTATAAACGGCAAGCATTTATTCTTGGACAGGTTGATTTGAGTTGTTGGAAACACATAGTATAAACTACAAACAATTACCCATTTTCACATAGTTCAAATTGTATGTGCACACATTTAGTACCTACCGGAACCATTGATAAAAAAAAATTGGTTGTCTGTAAAGTCGGTTTACTGACGATAGTTTTTTTTTTTTTTTTTTTATACTAAAACCGACAAAGGAGCGGGCGGTGTACTGATGAAGGTGATCACCGCCGCCCATAGCAATTGCAACGTTAGGTAACCTTGCGATTGTTTTGCCGGCCTTTGAGGGACGCGTAGGCTCTTTTTTTGAAGGCATCCATGTCGTAGGTAGATGGAAACACCGAAGAAGGCAAGCTGTTCCACAATTTTGTTGTTCGGGGCAGAAAATGCCGTGAAAAACGCACAGTTGTTGATAGCCACTCATCCAGATGGTGCGGATGGTACTTGAGCTTGTGTCGTGCAGTGCGATTGTGGAATTTGGCAGCCGGTATTAAGCCAAAAAGTTCCTCGGAACACTCCCCATTGTACAGGCGGTAGAATACGCACAGAGACGCAACGTCCCGCCGCAGTGCCAATGGATCGAGCCGATCGGTTAGCTCGGGTTTGCCGACGATTCGAGTGGCTCGACGTTGCAGGCGGTCAAGAGGAAGTAGTTGGTATTGGGGTGCTCCAGCCCAAAGGTGAGAACAGTATTCCATATGAGGCCGAACTTGTGCCTTATACAGTTGCAGGCGGTGAGCTGGCGTGAAATACTGTCTCGCTCTGGCGAGCACCCCAAGTTTCTTAGAAGCCAATTTGGCCTTGTCCTCTAAATGACCCCTGAACTGCACGTCGCTCGCAATGTCGACACCAAGAATCCCGATATTCGGCGTGGCTTTGAGGAGAGTGTTTTGGAAACGAGGAGTCACCGTGAACGGCTTCTTTTTGGCGGTGAATGCGCACACTTGTGTCTTTGATGGGTTGAACTTCACAAGGTTATTCTGACCCCAACTGGAGATTGCATCCAGGGTTTTATTAATGTTGGACACAAGTTCGTTCCGATACTGATCCACCTGCACCTGAGAAATTCGTGCGTGCCCGGAGTATGTGGCATCGCCAGTGCTATCATCAGCATAACAATGAATATTACGTATTTGCAACATATCATTGATATGAAGAAGGAATTGCGTAGGCGACAACACACACCCCTGCGGGACACCAGCATTCACAGGCTGTGGCTCTGAGCACGATCCGTCGACTACGACCTTAATGCTGCGTGCCTTGAGAAAACTGGAGATCCAACTGCATAGTTTCTCAGGAAGCCCGTACGAAGGCAGTTTCGAGAGGAGACCTTTGTGCCACACCCGATCAAAGGCTTTCGCTACATCTAAACTGACTGCCATAGCTTCCCCCTTACTCTCAATAGCGGAAGCCCATCTGTGCGTTAAAAAGACCAAAAGATCGCCAGTCGATCGACTTCCACGGAAACCATACTGGTGGTCACTTAACAACTGGCGATCTTCTAGGTAACGCAACAAGTGGCGGTTGATTATGGTTTCCATAACCTTGGAGAGTAAGGAGGTTACCGCGATCGGCCTGTAGTTTGATGGGTCAGAGCGTGTGCCTTTTTTAGGGATCGGGTGTATCAGGGCGGTCTTCCAACTGCTTGGGACAGTACCAGAGGTGTATGAGTAACGGAACAGGCGCGTTAGAACCGGAGCCAACTCGGGAGCACATGTTTTTAACACTACTGCAGGAATGCCGTCAGGCCCATTCGACTTGTGAATGTCAAGGGAAAGTAGGGTTCTTCGCACGGCACATTGCGTGAATTTCACATCAGCCATAGTACTATTACAATGTGGTATAATGGGTGGAGTCTTTCCCTCGTCATCCAGAGTCGAATTTGACGCAAAGAGACTTGCCAAGGTTTCGGCTTTGTCTCTTGTGACAACGCCTTTCTTAAGGCCGATTGTGCTTCTTCGTCGCTCGTTCCGCAATCCGCGCTCTCGCTTGCACTTCAAGCCTTACGGAACGCCTCAAAGCGAGGTAACGCTGCATGAGTCATGTTTTTTCGTGCGTGAAGCCGGCTCTATTGAATTATAAGACGTTGTCACGTCAAAAAATATTATCATTGTAACTCAAATATTGTGGAATTAAACTGCACGTAGTTAGCTAGTAAAAAAGCTTGAAACGACAATCCCCTCAAAATCAAAAGACACCACAAACACAAACAGCAATAATTAAAAACGGAAATCAAATAATAAATAACACTCAGTAGGATCTTTAAGTTAACAAGGCGTGCGATCTTAGGAGTGGTGATTAATTCACGGCTCGTGTCGGAATCGTCTCGTCATCGTGACGCGGCGTGACGGGGGATTCTCGGCGAAACCAAATAGCCGATGTATTGATACAGACAGCTGTTTATTGATACATTTATTTCTATTAGATACTTGTGATAAATTATTTTTTATATGTCTGTTTTAAGGATTGTTGGTTAAGAGATTTTCAGTATAGACATTGAATATATTATACTCTATCTGGTATCTAGACTAGTGTGTTTTGTATAACACGTTTATTATTAAAATATTACAACGCAGACAAGGTAGTTTTCTCTGTGATAAAGCTTTCTTAGAATTTTATAATCACATAAAATTTTATTCATACTTTGGCACTTTTTAAAATATTTGTGAAGTTAAACTTCAATTTCAAGGTCGCGTCAAGGCAATATCGTCACGTGATGGAGGAAGACGATGATTTTGGTATCGTTAAATCTTGCCAAAGAAGTTTCACTTCTGACACGTGTGGTCGGCACACACGCTCTGTTTTTCGTACTTGGCACTTAATTTAAAAACCAGCAACCATTTCTTAATAATAGTCGAACGTGAAATTCCGAATTTAAAACGTAACAAAAATTCACAACGAAAAAGGTGTACGAAAATAATATGCTTCTATCTACAGCCCGCTAAAAAGGGGTTGAAGATAACGTCCTTATCGGATTGTTTGAACAAGATGGTGCTAAATAAACTCCACCTCGTAAGATCTTAGAACAAGGATTTATACCACGTTCCTTTTACATAAAATAGGTCACTGTATTTGTATAACAAATTCTCGTATAGTAGATGATAATATAGTATGTAACATTTTGATAAAATCGTTGTGTATGAATCCATACTAATATTATAAATGCGAAAGTAACTCTGTCTGTCTGTCTGTTACTCAATCACGCCTTAACTACTGAATCAATTTGCATGAAATTTGGTATAGAGGTATTTTGATACCCGAGAAAGGACATAGGATAGGTTTTATCCCGGAAATCCTACGGGAACGGGCTTTTCTTTGAAAACGCGGGCGAAGCCGCGGGCGGAAAGCTAGTGGTGAATAAAGGTTAAATACTAATTAGAAATTAGTTGTTGAATTCAGTACAGTACAATAGATTGCAATGCAATTAAATTATTTACGAAAGTTTTTTTTTTTATAAAATCATAGTTCATAATATATAAAATACGATTATTTTAATTTAATATTTGTTATTATTTTTCTATGCATTAATTACGACACATTTATTAGATACCTATATTTCATTCTCATCAATAAATTAACATTATACATTCATGGAAGTTATCCCTCTGGCTAACCCATTCCTTATAAACTATTGTACAGGTTAAAATAACATCTTAGTTATAACCCAGGTTTAATGCGTCTATCCGATTATGTATTTCATGTTATATTACCGTAATGATATTTGAGCAAATTCAACCGTCATTTAATCTACATTGACCTTTCGTTTGGTTAGTTTAGTTTATTAGTATATTAAATTTGAATTTTAGATGTTAATTTCCATGCATATTATACAAACGTATAATATTTTAGAATTTAGAATGTGTTTAGCCCGGGGTATTGATTGAGTATTGACTGGATAAGAGGCAGATTATGAAATAATCTGCGGATAACCTAACTATATTAAAAATATAAAAATGAATCGCAAAATGTGTTGGTAAGCGCATAACTCGAGAACGGCTGAACCGATTTCGATAATTCTTTTTTTATTATATTCCTTGAAGTACGAGGATGGTTTTTATGTAGAGAAAACGTAAGTACCATGGGCGAAGCCGGGGCGGACCGCTAGTTAAAAATATAAAAATGAATCGCAAAATGTGTTGGTAAGCGCATAACTCGAGAACGGCTGAACCGATTTCGATAATTCTTTTTTTATTATATTCCTTGAAGTACGAGGATGGTTGTTATGTAGAGAAAACGTAAATATGTACCACGGGCGAAGCCGGGGCGGACCGCTAGTTAAAAATATTTAAAACTTTATGATAGAGCAACATTAAGTTAACATCCGCCCGAAAACATTTATAATACATACATTTTTTCATAATTTAATAAAAAACAGTGGGTTATAAAATGCAAGTAAAAAAAATATTTCAAATAATATGAAATCTAGTTACTTCTATTAATTCTTTCATAACAGAATTTCTTCGATCAATTCCTCTTCATTTTCCGTCAATTAGATTATACTAATTCCCTTGCTAATTTCATTACAAATACATAAGTAATCACTTTAAAGAGTCGCATTTTCCAAAATCATAAGACACATATTATGATTAGCGGAGTAATTTTGTCAGTGATGACGTTCCCAGTTGATTACCGCCCGAGGGGGGATTCCTGTTCATTAACCGACGCAGTGACAACGAGCCGTGATGTGCGTGGTATCAGTTTACAAGTGTAGCGTATCTATACTAATATTATAAAGCTGAAAAGTTTGTTTGTTTGAACGCGCTAATCCCAGGATCTGGTCCGATTTGAAAAATTCTTTCGGTGTTAGGCCCATTTATCGAGAACGGTTATAGGCTATATATCATCATGCTAAGATCAACAGGAGCGGAATAATGCGGGTAAAACCGCGGGGCGCAGCTAGTTGAGAATATAAATATTGTAGGTAGTTCTAGATAAGATCAGTAGTACTACTGAATACCTGGGTAGAGATAAGTGGCCATTGTGACATCCTTACGCAGAGCAAAAGCCTTTATAACCTTTACCAATCAAAACCTGACAAACATTTTAATCTGAGGAATGTTCATCAACTCCATACCTACTCCACAACATGGTATTCGCTGTTAATGTTGAAACTGAAAATACATTACACAAATACTATCTATCTACTTCTACTTCATATTCAATATTAACCAGATCGTTTTCAAAATAACTCTAACTGTTATGTATAACCGTGTTCACTTCCTAGATACAAT